>NW_024073721.1:0-3781 GCF_014754425.2 Oryx dammah
GAAATAGATGTTTTTCTGGAACTCTCTTGCTTTTTCCATGATCCAGCGGATGTTGGCAATTTGATCTCTGGTTCCTCTGCCTTTTCTAAAACCAGCTTGAACATCAGGAAGTTCATGGTTCACGTATTGCTGAAGCCTGGCTTGGAGAATTTTGAGCATTACTTTACTAGCGTGTGAGATGAGTGCAATTGTGTGGTAGTTTGAGCATTCTTTGACATTGCCTTTCTTTGGGATTGGAATGAAAACTGACCTTTTCCAGTTCTGTGGCCACTGCTGAGTTTTCCAAATTTGCTGGCATATTGAGTGCAGCACTTTCACAGCATCATCTTTCAGGATTTGAAATAGCTCAACTGGAATTCCATCACCTTCACTAACTTGGTTTGTAGTGATGCTTTCTAAGGCCCACTTGACTTCACATTCCAGGATGTCTGGCTCTAGGTGAGTGATTACACCATCATGATTATCTTGGTCATGAAGATCTTTTTTGTACAGTTCTTCTGTGTATTGTTGCCACCTCTTCTTAATATCTTCTGCTTCTGTTAGGTCCAGACCATTTGGGTCCTTTATTGAGCCCATCTTTGCATGAAATATTCCCTTGGTATCTCTAATTTTCTTGAAGAGATCTCTAGTCTTTCCCATTCTGTTGTTTTCCCCTATTTCTTTGCATTGATCGCTGAGGAAGGCTTTCTTATCTCTCCTTGCTATTCTTTGGAATAATACTAAAATTATTTATCAATAGGAAGACACTGATGTATGACATACTAACTGTGTTTTTTTAAAAAATACTTCATTAGCCATAGCTGTTTCTACTCACATTTGGTAATACTTTTTGTGATAAGATAAGCTTATCAATCATAGCACCTACACACATTCATTTCTTTATAGTAAGGGATTACTCTGTGACCAGTGGACTTAGAATATATAAAGCAAATTATTGGAAGTTTATTTTATTTTATTTTAGACTGTAATAATCACCTGATTCTAGATGACTAATAAGGTTTTTCATTTCCCAATGTTAAAAACATAAATTTAAGTTTATAAAATTTAAAATCCTCTCCTTTTACAAATAGAGGAATAAGCTCTCATAGTACCCTACTAACATCATCTGTCTGATTTAGACATGTAAAAGATCGTATGGGAAATAATTTTGTGGCCAAATCAAACACCACTGTTTTCCACATGATGAAGACATCATAGACTTCTGCACTCTCTCAAAATATCTTCCAAATTTCTTAGACACATTGGAAACAGGAGTGGCATGGTTAACACTGGCAGATCTGGTCTGGCAACTATTACTAAGGCCACAGAAAAGGCGTCTGACCACAACTGTTGGTCATAAAAATATAGATGCTAGGAAAGAGTGAGGGCAGGAGGAGAAGCGGGCAACAGAAGATGAGATGGTTGGATAGCATCCCTGACTCAGTGGACAGGAGTTTGCGCAAACTCTGGGAGATGGTGAAGGACAGGGGAGGCTTGTGTGCTGCAGTCCACGGGGTCACAAAGAGTTGGACACGACTTGGCAACTGAACAGCAACAAAAACAGAGAATGTAGCTTTTTCTTTGTGAGCCCTACTTTCAATTCTGGCATAAGAGGAAAAGTCCAAATCAATTTTTCATATAATAGTCTGTACTTTATGCCTGGTAACAATCATATAATTTGCAAAAGTGTGTATCCAAGTTACATACTTAATGTTGTAAGAGTTTTTCCATATTGACTCAAAGACATAACAAACATAAGTTTTAGTTATCTTAACATTCATCTTCATAGTTGACTAAACCATTTCCTGAGAATGTCATTAAAAGCATATTTCACTGTTACATTTTTAGAATTCACTTCTTTTCATTGTTTAGAACACAATTTGAGTTAGACGTTCACCCTTAAAAGTAACATTTTATTACACTTTTTTGCACAACATTTCCTCAGTTAGAATCACTCCTGAACTGGTTTAGTGGATTAATCAGTAAGAATTTGATGAATTTCTTGTCACAAATTGACAGACTGTTTTCTGAAAGGGTTGACCAGTTTAAAGCCAGAAATGATGCTAACAACTCTTTCTCCTTTGCCTTAGAGACCACTGTCTTCAAAAATAATGTACTAATTTGAAAAGCAAGAAACAATATGAATTTTATGATTTGTATTTCTTTGGTTATTAGTGATAATAAAATATTTTGTGCCTTACTAATTATATTTATTCTTCTGTAAATATTTTCTTCATTACTTGTTTTATCTATCTTAATATATAGCAGTCAATTTCTCAAGGCTTTAACAAACTCACCTCATTACAATTGGTCTGATCATGGTTTTTCTTAACTTCATCATTGACCTCCCCCAGATGAAGCCTCTTCTTAATAGTTGTCAAAAATCAGAATAAATTTTTTTAAAAATTCAATAAGCACTGTAACCCTCCATGAATGTACCTTCCATGCATAATAGACTATTTCTATTGCTTTCCTGGGCTTAAATTGGGGCATAACCTTCATATATATGTGTAACTCCAGGAGTCAGCATTCCTTAGAAGATCTGGGTCATAGGGTGACTGTTGTTATCACTCTGAAAGAGGCTGGTTATAGGCGTGCTGCAATTCATGGGGTCGCAAAGAGTCGGACACAACTGAGAGACTGAACTGAACTGATAGTCAGCATTCTAGCATCACTTGGATGGCAGTGATTGTGAGAAAAAATACTAAAGACTCAGGCATATACCTTACAAGGGTAAAAGGAAAGGGCACAGTGGTATTACAGCATTAAGGCAGTCCTGTAGATCTCATAGCTATCCCCTCTATCATATCTTAAGACTGTTCCTACTAGGCAGATGACAATAGAGGCAGGACAGATTCTTGAGAGGAAATTTTATTTCATTTTATTGTTACATTTCATTTGGTGGGACGTGTTAGGATCTCAAGTCCAGGAGGCAGGAATAGAGAACTGCTCCAAGGAAGCTAGGGGAAGGGGACACAAGATATACAGGAGTTTTGCAATAAAGGGCAGGTAGTCTGAGGAGGCCGTACAAATAGCTGAGAAAAGAAGAGAAGTGAAAGGCAAAGGAGAAAAGGAAAGATATAAGCATCTGAATGCAGAGTTCCAAAGAATAGCAAGGAGAGATTAAGAAAGCCTTCCAAAGTGATCAATGCAAGGAAATATAGGAAAACAACAGAATGGGGAAGATTAGAGATCTCTTCAAGAAAATTAGAGGTACGAAGGGAACATTTCATGCAAAGATGGGCTCAATAAAGGACCCAAATGGTCTGGACCTAACAGAAGCAGAAGATATTAAGAAGAGGTGGCAAGAATACACAGAAGACCTGTACAAAAAAGATCTTCATGACCAAGATAATCACGATGGTGTAATCACTCACCTAGAGCCAGACATCCTGGAATGTGAAGTCAAGTGGGCCTTAGAAAGCATCACTACGAACCAAGTTAGTGGAGGTGATGGAATTCCAGTTGAGCTATTTCAACTCCTGAAAGATGATGCTGTGAAAGTGCTGCTCTCAATATGCCAGCAAATTTGGACAACTCAGCAGTGGCCACGTCAGTTTTCATTCCAATCCCAAAGAAAGGCAATGTCAAAGAATGCTCAAACTATCGCACAATTGCACTCATCTCACATGCTAGTAAAGTAATGCTCAAAATTCTCCAAGCCAGGTTTCAACAGTATGTGAACCGTGACCTTCCTGATGTTCAAGCTGGTTTTAGAAAAGGCAGAGGAACCAGAGATCAAATTGCCAACATCTGCTGGATCATGGAAAAAGCAAGAGAGTTCCAGAAAAACATCTATTTC
>NW_024073722.1:0-3781 GCF_014754425.2 Oryx dammah
ATCCTGACCTGATCCCTACTGTGCATTCAGCTCACCTCCGTCATCTCCCACAGACATCCCCACTGGAGAAAGAGAGGAGGGGCAATGACTTCTTTGTGCTGAGAATGGTCAGGCTATCCCCCTCACAACTCCCCAACGCAGCATGCACACTGGCAGCTCCGGCAGTCACGCTGGTCCCCAGTCCAGTTACACACAGCTTTCCCGCCGGCCCTGAGGTTGGCACCCACCCTGCCCCCAGGGCCCAGCAGGTACTCCCCAACCCTTAACTTGCTCAGGACACAGACAGTCGGCTCCTCCATGAGCAGGCTGGTCAGGCAGAGGGAGGTGAGCACATCCTGGCATGCTTTGCTGAATCCGTACAGACTAAGCTGGCAGACGAAGTTCTTCATGCGGTCTGTCTCAAATACCTTGTCTGAGCCACCCTCTCCAAAATGTCCTCGAAGAGCTCCTCACTGACGCCTACGCAAGTGCTGTCTTCCTCCCACCAGATGGACACAAAGCAGTGACTACTGAAGATGGGAAAGGGGAGGGAGAGGAGACTACCCTCTCCCCCAGGCAGGGCACCACACTCGGTGTGTGGCCTCTTCAACAAAGGTTCTTTGCTCAAAGCCTGGAAAGCATTCTCTTCCAGCAGCAGCCTGAAGCTGTGGTGGCCCATGGGCACAGGCTGAACCAGGGCTACCGAAAGGTCCACAGGGAGGGTCACAGCTCCCTGAGCCGAGGGCTAGAGGCCCTGTGTTTGGAAGAAAGGGAGCCCCCCGGAAGCCGGGCACCCCGTCCATCATGGGGCCCTCCTTGTCTGCAGCCACGTGGAGGGTGGTGCACCCCTCCCTCCTGGAAATGGGACAGTGCAGTGGCCAGCAGTCCAGGCTCACAAGGGTGCTCGGCCCCTCATCAAAGGCCTCTGCTTGCTTGGGGCTGACATTACAAGGCAATCATTAAGTGACCTAATAAAGGGCTGCTGCACCCAGGCTGGTCAGCGTGTCAGCCCCCTGGTCCACGCTCATCATGGCAGTGGGCCCCATGATACTCGTGCATGGGCGTGAAGTCTCAGGCCGAGCAATTGTGCGAACTGGGCCTGGCCTTCTGGTCCTGGAGTCCCAGGTCTGGGCAGATGCGCACCGAAAGACGTGTGACCCTCAGTCAGCCCATCCTGTGTGTTCAGTTGCCTTGAGGGTTCTGGATGGCACCCTTGTGCTCAAGCACAGTCACATCCAGGGTGGGGGTGCATGGCCAAGGGTACAGCCACCTGGCCCTCTGTGCATTGTCACTGGCTGGGCACCCAGTCCCCCACATAGACCCTCTCCGAGTCCTGTCATTGGTCTGCAGGAGCCCAAGGGTAGGGGCTGTAGAGGCTATGGACGAAGTCCCAGGGACACAGAAGGACAGGTTGCCATCCTCTGGGCTCTGCAGCCTGCCCATGTCTACCCCAGGCTGGCCTTGCTCTGCATACCATGGTCCCAGGCACATGGGAGGGGGTGGTTGTCCTGGGCCTTCACATACAGTGTGGCTCTTTCCTGTGACTGCCATCCACGGGAATTCCGTCCAGCTGTGTCCAGGCTGTGAGAGCTGCCATCCTGCTCTGGGGCCTGGTGCTCTAACATCAAAGAGGCGGCCATGCAGGGCAGACCACACGGGTGGCCCACCCCACTAATGCCCCCCACCTCAACTTTGCTCTTGGGGTTGAAGATCTTCCTGAGATTTCCAGGATCAGAAATGCCTCTGACCTTGAGGTGTCAGCCATCTGGCCCAGGAGTCCAGCTCAGTGGGTGAGAGAGAGGGCTCGGGTGAGGAGATGCCAAGGTGGGCACGGCTGCCCTGCTGATTCCCAGCTGCCTGGCTTGCCCACTCTGAGCCTTTGCTTCCCCGCATGGGTAATCCTAGGGGCACCTGCCTCACGGGGTCCTGACGACTCGGGGGAGGTACAGGAGGTGGCGAGGTTCCTGACACATAAGTCTGCCACGTGGTTATGGGGAAGCCTGCTGTGTCTCACAGCAAGTCTGCATCTAAGGCGTATAAGCATTGATCTCCCAGTGGACCTTGGCTCCGTGCTGGAAGCCTCCTGTCACCAGCGAGGGGTGGGCTTCCTTGTCGATTCTTGCAAACTGGGGGCTGAAACACCACCTGAATTAAAAGTTTCTAGACACAGCTAGAGTGAGCTAGATAGAATTGCCCAGTGTTTCCCTTAGACAGAAGCCCTACTCAGTGCCCTCCCACGTGACTCGGGGATGCCTTGGACCCCTGAAAAGGAGAGTTCCATTTTAGACTGTCTGGGACCCTGCAAACACTCTCAGCTATATCCTCAGCTGTCAGGATTGTGACAGGGCACTCCCTGCCAATGGCTGAATCCCCGGGCCCACCCTTTCCTCTCTGTATGTCCTGGCTGCCCCTGCATACTCCTGAGAGATGCTCACCCACCCCTGCTCCCCTCAGCTGGCTGTGGCAGCTCGAGATACCCTTTTGTGCTGGCCAAGAGAACTCCCAGCATCCTGGTCCACATCTAAAGTAAGACCTGCACAGTGCACATGGAAAATGAAGAACTAGTTTATTGAACAGCTAAAGGGGAGGAAAAGAGTAGACTGGGCTACATTTGTTACATACCAAGCAGCAAAGGCAACACCATTCCAAGTGTCCACCTGAAGATAGCACAGGCTTGCTCCAGGCTGGTTCCAGGATGGAGTGGTGGGTGCAGTGTACATCAGCAGAGCCTGGTTTACACAAGGTAGTAGCTGCCCTCTCTTCCCCTGCTCCTGGGTGACAAAGCCAGGGCTCCTTTTACCTTCTTCTACTCATGGCCATCTTGTTTGCATCACATCTGTTTTTTTCCTTCTGACTCTTGGCTATACCCCAAGCTCCTAGCTAAAAGCACAGGCCCAGCATGCGACGGACAGCAAGCCCCACATCTCAACCTGTGCACGCTGCTGGACATTCCTAGTCTTGGCACCCTTGTCCAACACTCCAGTTTCCAGGCGTGCTTTACGGCTTTCTGCAAGTCAGTGTTCCCAGTGTGGGAGAAAAAGTACAAACCATTTCTTGCTTACTGTGGTGGTTCTGGCAGCAGCAGCTAGTATGTATATGGAGAAACTGAAGAGGAGATGGCAATGTCCCATGAAGGGGGTAGCACTCCAGTGGTCAGGACAGGGGTGCGGTGCTACTGGCTTCTACTTCTGCAACAGAATGTGTATGTCTCCAGTACAAGCTTGTAAAAAAATACTTTTAACAGAATATACTGTACAGAACTAGGATTTAACACGGTATATTACAACGCTAAAATATTTGTATAAATACTATACAGGCACGGAGTCACTCCATTAGAAAGGGCTTACCAATGGCGTCAGTAAAAACCCAGAGAGAAATGATGTGCATGGCAGGAGCACGGCCAATCACAGTGGTGTGGGTGCATGTGAGGCCTGAGGCCTAGTCAGGGCCCCTGACCACACCACAACAGGAGTTTCTGAGCTAAGTGGCCAGGCTGGCTTGGTTCAATAATACATTTTTCAATAACACTTTTGACAGAAATTTTCACACTTAGAAAACCAGCTGTGTGGCCATTCCTTCTCGGGCCCAAGCCAGCTCTGAAGGCACCTGCCCACTGGGACTTGCTTCCTCTGTCTCCATATGCTCCCTCCATCAGGTTCAAAGCCGCTGATGTGCACCCTACACCACGCTGCATGTTCCAGGCACCTGCCAGCCGCATGTCCCGTGGCGGTGAGTCACTGGATAGGCATTGAGTGCAAACAAGGCATGAGATGGAAGTCCCTGGAGACCCAGCTCCAGCTCC
>NW_024073723.1:0-3779 GCF_014754425.2 Oryx dammah
GGAAGAACTCAATATGCCGGGAACAGCTTCTTGCAAGAGAAGAAGAAATAGCTTTGCTGAAAGCAGTGCGGAATAACACCAAGGTCAGTAGGGGAATTCTCACCTGTTGACGTTTGCCCCTCGGTGGTCACCGCTGGGCTCCGTGTTGCTGTCTTTAAACTCTTGTCTGGTTTTCAAGTCATTTTTCACATCTTCCCACTGAGCAGACCAGGGTGGATCAGTTTGCAGTTCTCATACTTTGCTTCAAATTTATGATGAGAGCTACTATAATTTTAGTACATTGGAGGGGGGAGTTCTCTTAACTTACAATTTTGTCCATCGTACATTTGTGTGGGGTCTTAGTTCTGCGACCAGGGATGAAAACCCATGACCCCTGCAGAAGTGTGGAGTCTTAACTACTGGGCCACTGGGGAAGTCCACTCTAACTTTAGACTGCACTGGCAGGATTCCCACCTGCCTTAGCATGTTTCCGGCCATAGTGTGAGGCTGAGAGGGGTTCTCGGCCCTGAATTCGAGCATGAGGTTGACGGTGCTCCTCTGGCCCTGCCCTGCAGCTGCTGCTGGAACACCTGGAGAGCCTGGTTTCCAGGTATGTGCCATCCCTCCAGACGACGGCGGGCAGGCAGCAGGCACGGTCCCCGGCCGGCGTGACCAGCGAGATGGAGGTGCTCAGGGCACTGAAGGCACTCTTTGAGCACCACCAGGCCCTGGAAAAGAAGGTACCAGCCACCCGGCTGTCCGGGATTTGTACACTTGCTGCCTTGTTAGGTGGATGATGCATGTATTTATGTAACTAGTTGACTTTTGAGCTTCTTGAATTCTTGTAAATACATTTTTTCTGTAAGAAGTCAGAGCTTGATATGGTTAAAAAGTGTTGCCTGCGTCCATGCTCAGTCATGTCCGAGTCTTTGCGACCCTGTGGACTGTAGCCCACCATGCTCCTCTTTTCCTGGGACGTCCCAGGAGAGAATACTGGAGTGGGTGGCCATCTTCTACTTCAGGGGATCTTCCCGACCCAAGGATCGAACCTGGCCTCTTGCATTGGCAGGTGGATTCTTTACCATTGATCCACCTGGGAAGCCCCCAGTTAAAAAGTATTCATTGGTATAAATGTCTCAAGATTTATTATATTCTGTCTATCAATTTGCAATTAAAAACTAGGTAATAGAATTATTTTAGGATAACATTTTTTTCCTCTCAAACTTAGAATTTAAAGCTGTTAATAAGCAGATTTTCTTGACGTTAAGATCAATGAGATACATTCAATGTATTCTGTTATAGTAGCCGTGTATTAGGGTGAGTATACACTGGCAACCCACTCCAGTACTCCTGCCTGGAAAATCCCACGGGTGGAGGAGCCTGTTAGGCTGCAGTCCGTGGGGTCGGGAAGAGTCGGACACTGCTGAGCGACTTCACTTTCACGCATTGGAGAAGGAAATGGCAACCCACTCCAGTGTTCTTGCCTGGAGAATCCCAGGGACAGGGGAGCCTGGTGGACTGCCATCTATGGGGTCGCACAGAGTCAGACATGACTGAAGCGACTTAGCAGCAGCAGCAGCAGCATACACTAAGAAGTGCACTCACGTCTATACACACATCAACACACGAGGAGCACTTGAAAGGTGTAGTTTGTTAGAAGAATTAGGTGCCACACATAAAGAGGTAAGTTTGATCAGTCATCGTGTAATTTCAGTTAGTTCACTTCAGTTCAGTCACTCAGTCGTGTCCGACTCTTTCCAATCCCATGAACTGCAGCACGCTAGGCCTCCCTATGCATCACCATCTCCTGGAGTTCACTCAAACTCACATCCATCGAGTCGGTGATGCCATCCAGCCATCTCATCCTCTGTCGGGCCCTTTTCCTCCTGCCCCCAATCCCTCCCAGCATCAGAGTCTTTTCCAATGAGTCAACTCTTCGCATGAGGTGGCCAAAGTACTGGAGGTTCAGCTTCAGCATCATTCCCTCCAAAGAACACTGAGGGCTGATCTCCTTCAGAATGGATTAGTTGGATCTCCTTGCAGTCCAAGGGTTTGTCATTTGTATCCTTTCATTTTAAAAAAGTATGAAGGCTGTAGTGGTGGACAATAGATGTTATTTATCTTTCTGATTGAGGACCAGCCCACCTGGGATATTTTAATGACTAGTCAACTAGACTTGTGGCTCAGAGCGGCAGGATCTCTTAAGCACCCCTTTGTCCAGTAGGAGACCAATTCTGACTCGAATCACCCGGTTCTATTCGGGATGGATAGCATCACCATGTATTTTCTTTTTATGCTGTATTTTCAGTTCTGAGTTGAGTTTTTCCAGATGGAGTTTTGCTGTCTTTACTTATTTCTTTCTTCTGATTCAATTTTTTGGTTTTCGCTGATGATTCTTTTTTTTTTTTAATTTATTTATTTATTTTTAATTTTTACTTTACAATTCTGTATTGGTTTTGGCATAGATTGACATGAATCCACCACAGGTGTACATGCATTCCCAAACATGAGCCCCCCTCCCACCCCCCTCCCCACAACATCTCTCTGGGTCATCCCCGCGCGTCAGCCCCAAGCGTGTCATATCCTGCATCAGACATAGACTGGCATTTCGATTCTTACATGATATTATACATGTTTCAATGCCATTCTCCCAAATCATCACACCCTCTCCCTCTCCCTCTGAGTCCAAAAGTCCGCTATACACATCTGTGTCTTTTTTGCTGTCCTGCATACAGGGTCATCATTGCCATCTTCCTAAATTCCATATATATGTGTTAGTATACTGTATTGGTGTTTTTCTTTCTGGCTCACTTCACTCTGTATAATCGGCTCCAGTTTCATCCATCTCATCAGAACTGATTCAAATGTATTCTTTTTAATGGCTGAGTAATACTCCATTGTGTATATGTACCACAGCTTTCTTATCCATTCATCTACTGATGGACATCTAGGTTGTTTCCATGTCCTGGCTATTATAAACAGTGCTGCAATGAACATTGGGGTACATGTGTCTCTTTCAATTCTGGTTTCCTCTGTGTGTATGCCCAACAGTGGGATTGCTGGGTCATAAGGCATTTCTATTTGCAATTTTTTAAGGAATCTCCACCCTGTTCTCCATAGTGGCTGTACTAGTTTGCATTCCCACCAACAGTGTAGGAGGGTTCCCTTCTCTCCACATCCTCTCCAGCATTTATTCCTCGCAGATTTTTGGATCGCAGACATTCTGACTGGTGTGAAGTGGTACCTCATTGTGGTTTTGATTTGCATTTCTCTAATAATGAGTGATGTTGAGCATCTTTTCATGTGTTTGTTGGCCATCCGTATGTCTTCTTTGGAGAGATGTCTATTTAGTTCTTTGGCCCATTTTTTGATTGGGTCGTTTATTTTTCTGGAATTGAGCTGCAGGAGTTGCTTGTATATTTTTGAGATTAGTTGTTTGCCAGTTGCTTCATTTGCTATTATTTTCTCCCATTCGGAAGGCTGTCTTTTCACTTTGCTTATGTTTTCCTTTGTTGTGCAGAAGCTTTTAATTTTAATTAGATCCCATTTGTTTATTTTTGCTTTTAATTCCAGAATTCTGGGAGGTGGATCATAGAGGATCCTGCTGTGGTTTATGTCGGAGAGTGTTTTGCCTATGTTCTCCTCTAAGAGTTTTATAGTTTCTGGTCTTACATTTAGATCTTGAATCCATTTTGAGTTTATCTTTGTGTGCGGTGTTAGAAAGTGATCTAGTTTCATTCTTTTACAAGTGGTTGACCAGTTTTCCCAGCACCACTTGTTAAAGAGATTGTCTTTACTCC
>NW_024073724.1:0-3778 GCF_014754425.2 Oryx dammah
TGGGAGGGATTGGGGGCAGGAGGAGAAGGGGACGACCGAGGATGAGACGGCTGGATGGCATCACCGACCCGATGGACATGAGTCTGAGTGAACTCCGGGAGATGGTGATGGACAGGGAGGCCTGGCGTGCTGCGATTCATGGGGTCGCAAAGAGTCAGACACCACTGAGGGACTGGACTGAACTGAAACTTTCATCACTAATCAGGAGCATTTGTACTACGTTAGCTTCTACATTACTGCTTAGAAATCAAGAAGAAACCAATATGTGTCGAGACATGAACTCCCTATGTCAGAGTCACAACGTTTCCAAGAAGAGAGCTGAAGACATGGGCAAAGAATTGGAGAGAACCGCCTCCTACCATCAGCAGGAGTTGCGCTTCTATGAGAAAAGAGCTCAAGAAAGCCGAGTGGTGGCTGTGGCCGTGGAGAGAAAGCTCAAGGAGCTAAGACAAGAGCAGGACCGCAACAGGCAAATGCTGGCCAAGGTCGAATCCAACTTCCAGCCTTTCCCAAGGGGCTCTTGTGCTCCTGCTGCGCCACCCAGAGCCCACAGAGGCCCGGAGCTGCCAGGGGAGCCCCCGGGTCATGAAGCCCCCCAGGCAGGAGAAGGACCCCATCCTGAGGGCTCAGAAACCTGGGGTTACCTGCAGGTCGGACTCAGCTCACAGCAGCCAGGTCTGGACACCCACAACCTGGACACAGCATCTCTGTGTGCTTCTGTCTTACAGTAATTTGGACATATTTCTGTTTAGTTCAGCTACTGCTATTTACCCCACAGCATACTTACTCTCATTGGACTTTGGTGTATGATTTTAAGTTACTATTTTAAAAATGCAAGATAGTTAATCTAATTCTCATGAATGCATTACCTCTCCATCAGAGGACCTTTCAGAATTAGTATAAGTATTGTATTTCGGTTTAAATGGAATGGCCACTATGGTTTATGCCATCCTCAAATTTTGCCATTTGGGACAATACAGACCCTTTTGTATGCGAGGTCCTGTTATCAGAAATCTGTACAAATAATTTAATATTTGTAGGGAGGAATTTTTATTGGATTTTTTTAAATTAATTAATTTATTTTTAATTTTTACTTTACAATTCTGTATTGGTTTTGGCATATATTGACATGAATCCACCACAGGTGTACATGCGTTCCCAAACATGAGCCCCCCTCCCACCCCCGTCCCCACAACATCTCTCTGGATCATCCCCGATTTTTTAAAAGCAGCGCCCGCAAGCCCTAACAACACAACATACAAATCTCTAAGTGTTTCTCTTAGCTTGGCTCCAAATCCATGGATTAATGTAGGGGAGCTGAGAGTCCACAGTTGGTTTATCTTCTCAAAAATGCTTTGTTGTGTCAACTGAAAAAAGTTCACAGCTTAAAAGGTGAGAATTACCTTTTATTTGGTGGGTTTTCTGAGAACTTAAGCCTGAGGGACTGCTCTGAGGAGGTCAGGGAGAAGCTAAGATACATAGAGAGGGGCTTTGTAATAAAGACCAGATAGCTGGAACATCCAAAGGTAAATGCTTGTTAAAGAAATGTCTCAAGGTAAAGAATTTGAGGCTAAAAGCGAACTTCTCTGTACACCAGTACCAAATCGAATCTCAGAGATAGAGTTTTGGGTGAAATAGAACAGAATAGTTCAATTGCTTTGCCAGGCAAAAGGGGACACAGTGGGTTACTTCTCTCAAAACCAAGGGTCCCAACTTGGAGAAGAGAGTGACAAGTTTTATAGTCAAAGAGGGTGGATGTGAGAGTTGGGCCTTACAGGAGATTGAGCACTGAGGGATGGATGCTTTCCAACTGTGGTGCAGAAGACTTAACAGTCCCTTGGACTGCAAGGAGATCAAACCAGTCAATCGTAAAGGAAGTCAACCCTGAATATTCATTGGAAGGACTGATGCCGAAGCTGAAGTTCCAATAGTTCAGCCACCTGAGGTTAAAGCCCATTCATTAGAAAAAATCCTGATGGAGACTGAGGGCCAGAGGAGAAGGGGCTGACAGAGGCTGAGACGGTTGGATGGCATCACCGACTCAATGGACATGAATTGGAGCAGACCCTGGGAGACCATGAAGAGCAGGGAAGCCTTGCGCTCTGCGGTCCACGGAGTTGCACAGTTGGACATGACTTAGCCACTGGAAAAGCCAGGGTGCGACCAACCCATGGGCATTGTTCTGATGCATTGGTGGTAAGTGAGAGGCCCCGTTGTCAGCCTTCAGTTCACATAGTCTAGGCTCTCCTTGCTTGTGGACAGCCTACCACTGTTAACTGTTAACTTCTCCCACCTGCAGGGGGTTTCAGTAACTGCAGCATAGCTCAAAGACATTGCTGTGTGTGTCCATTGGTGGGGAACCAGGATGTTGCCCCAAGGCTACTCTTGACTGATTCTTCCTGGTCTCCCAATCCCCTCCCTTCCATAAGTAACAACTGTTTGAATCTCTTAACTGGGCCTCAGGGAATTGGAACTCAGGGAAGGTCATGGAGGCTGAATGAAGGCCATTTCCTGTCATCAAAGAAAGGAGGGGCACAGAAAGCCCAGGAGCCGCCTAGGGCCCTGCATGGTATCAAATTTAGTGATTTTCCCTGTACGGGAAGATGCAGGGGTCTGGGTTCATTGAAATCGCCACTCTGAAGTGCAATTTAACTTTCTAGGGCTGGTATCTGGCTTCTTTCCATCCTAAGTGCCCTCCGGGTGCACAAGTCCAGCGTGGATTCAGTGACTGATAGGTGATGGCTTCAACAAATACTCACATGGCAGGCGGCATTTTTCATCCAGTTGTTTTGCTTCAAATATTGTTTTATTGAAATGCCGCTAATATTTGGCAGTCAGCATATCTTCCCTTGAGGGCAAACACACACACACACACACACCCCCGACTACACACAGACAACTACACATACACCAGGGTGGGGCAACTCAACGGTGACACTGCAGTGGGAAGGTTGGCATCACTCTGCATGGGAAGCGAACCCTGGGAGCTGAAGAAGGGAAACCTCAGGAAAGAAATGAAGCCTGGGCTCTGAGTGCTGACCAACAAGAGCTCCAGGCTCCTCAGAGACCTGAGGCTTCTGTCTGAGCATCACGAGCAGAGGAAGCAGGAAGGAGCAGCTCACCTCCTGGGTGACCAGTCCCAACCTGGACACATGGCACGTGTCAGTTCAGAGTTACAAATCCTATCTACTTGTATGAATAACATCGAATTTTTATATATACTGGTTTTTTTAAAGCACAAAAGAGGGAGGAAATAAGATAGACAAACAGGAGAGGCAAGGGAGGAAAAGAAAGGAAGAAAGCAGCAAAGAGAGGCAGGAGAGGGAAGGAGGCAGGAAGGTCTCAGGGGTGGGAGGGGAGGGGAAATGCTCCTCCCGCTTCTTTGAATGCCACCCTACAAGAGGGGCTGGAGAAGCACAACCAACCCAAAACCTTTTCTGCAACACTCTATCTCTACTGTCTTTTTTCTTCTTTTTTGTTGTTCAGTAGCTCAGTTGTGTCAGACTCTTTGCGACCCCGTAGACTACAGCATATCACGCTTCCTTGTCCTTCACCATCTCCTGGAGCTTGCTCAGACTCCATTGAGTCGCTGATGCCATCCACCATCTCATCCCCTGTTGCCCCCTTTTCCTTCTGCCCTCCATCTTTCCCAGCGTCAGGGTCTTCTCCACTGAGTCAGATGCTTCAGTCCATAAAGAGTCCCAGACCTCTTTATGGGCCAATAGTTTTATCTCCACGTCACACATTTTAGGGCTAGCTGGGGACTCTGGAGATCAGG
>NW_024073725.1:0-3778 GCF_014754425.2 Oryx dammah
GAATATGCTATCTAGGTTGGTCATAACTTTTCTTCCAAGGAGTAAGCATCTTTTAATTTCATGGCTGCAGTCACCATCTGCAGTGATTTTGGAGCCCAAAAAAATAAAGTCTGACACTGTTTCCACTGTTTCCCCATCTATTTCCCATGAAATGATGGGACCGGATGCCATGATCTTCGTTTTCTGAATGTTGAGCTTTAAGCCAAATTTTTCACTCTCCTCTTTCACTTTCATCAAGAGGCTTTTTAGCTCCTCTTCACTTTCTGCCATAAGGGTGGTGTCATCTGCATATCTGAGGTTATTGATATTTCTCCCGGCAATCTTTACTCCAGCTTGTGTTTCTTCCAGTCCAGCGTTTCTCATGATGTACTCTGCATATAAGTTAAATAAGCAGGGTGACAATATACACTCTTGACGTACTCCTTTTCCTATTTGGAACCAGTCTGTTCTTCCATGTCCAGTTCTAACTGTTGCTTCCTGACCTGCATACAGATTTCTCAAGAGGCAGGTTAGGTGGTCTGATATTCCCATCTCTTTCAGAATTTTCCACAGTTTATTGTGATCCACACCGTCAAAGGCTTTGGCATAGCCAATAAAGCAGAAATAGATGTTTTTCTGGAACTCTCTTGCTTTTTCCATGATCCAGCGGATGTTGGCAATTTGATCTCTGGTTCCTCTGCGAGGGCCGGCCGGCGCACTAAGCGCAGGCGGCTGCGAGGGCCGGCCGGTGCACTAAGCGCGGCCTAGAGGAGCTACCCCACGTCCGAGGTCAGGGCAGCGGCCTAGAGTGCCAGGCTGTGACGGCGCAGGAAGGGCCGAGAGGAGCTACCCTTCACCCGTGGTCAGTGGCGGCCGGGAGGAGCTACCCCGCCTCCGAGGTCAGTGGCAGCCGGGAGGAGACACCCCACGTCCAAGGTCAGGGCGGCGGCCGGGTGGAGACACCCCGCGTCCGAGGTCAGGGGTGGCCGGGAGAAGCCACCTCACGCCCGAGGCCAGGGGCGGTGACCCTGAGGAGCCACCCCAAGAGCGAGGCCGGGGCAGTGACCCTGCGGAGCCACCCCAAGCCCAAGGCCAGGGCCGGCGGCCGGGAAGAGCAACCGGGGAACGGTGGCTGCGCAGGCGCAGGAAGGCCTAGAGGAGCTATCCCACGTTGAAGGTCAGGAACGGCGGCGGTAAGGAGATACCCCTCGTCCAAGGTAAGGAGCAGTGGCTGTGCTTTGCTGGAGCAGCCGTGAAGAGATACCCCACGCCCAAGGTAAGAGAAACCCAAGTAAGATGGTAGGTGTTGAAAGAGTTGCATCAGAGGGTAGACACACTGAAATCATACTCACAGAAAATTAGTCAGTCTAATCACACTAGGATCACAGTTTTGTCTAACTCAATGAAACCAAGCCATGCCTGCGGGGCAACCCAGGACGGCGGGTCATGGTGGAGAGGTCTGACAGAACGTGGTCCACTGGAGAAGGGAATGGCAAGCCACTTCAGTATTCTTGCCTTGAGAACCCCATGAACAGTATGAAAAGGCAAAATGATAGGATACCAAAAGAGGAACTCCTCAGGTCATTAGGTGCCCAATATGCTACTGGAGATCAGTGGAGAAGTAACTCCAGAAAGAATGAAGGGATGGAGCCAAAACAAAAACAATACCCAGTGGTGGATGTGACTGGTGATAGAAGCAAGATCCGATGCTGTAAAGAGCAATATTGCATAGGAACCTGGAATGTCAGGTCCATGAATCAAGGCAAATTGGAAGTGGTCGAACAAGAGATGGCAAGGGTGAACGTTGACATCCTAGGAATCAGCGAACTAAAATGGACTGGAAGGGGTGAATTTAACTCAGATGACCATTGTATCTACTACTGCGGGCAGGAATCCCTCAGAAGAAATGAAGTAGCCATCATGGTCAACAAGAGAGTCCGAAATGTAGTACTTGGATGCAATCTAAAAAACGACAGAATGATCTCTGTTCGTCTCCAAAGCAAACCATTCAATATCACAGTAATCCAAGTCTATGCCCCAACCAGTAATGCTGAAGAAGCTGAAGTTGAACGGTTTTATGAAGACCTACAAGGCCTTTTAGAATTAACACCCAAAAAAGATGTCCTTTTCATTATAGGGGACTGGAATGCAAAAGTAGGAAGTCAAGAAACACCTGGAGTAACAGGCAAATTTGGCCTTGGAATGTGGAATGAAGCAGGGCAAAGACTAATAGAGTTTTGCCAAGAAAATGCACTGGTCATAGCAAACACCCTCTTCCAACAACACAAGAGAAGACTCTACACATGGACATCACCAGATGGTCAACACCGAAATCAGATTGATTATATTCTTTGCAGCCAAAGATGGAGAAGCTCTATACAGTCAACAAAAACAAGACCAGGAGCTGACGGTGGCTCAGATCATGAACTCCTTATTACTAAATTCAGACTCAAATTGAAGAAAGTAGGGAAAACCGCTAGACCATTCAAGTATGACCTAAATCAAATCCCTTATGATTATACAGTGGAAGTGAGAAATAGATTTAAGGGCCTAGATCTGATAGATAGAGTGCCTGATGAACTATGGAATGAGGTTCGTGACATTGTACAGGAGACAGGGATCAAGACCATCCCCATGGAAAAGAAATGCAAAAAAGCAAAATGGCTGTCTGGGGAGGCCTTACAAATAGCTGTGAAAAGGAGAGAGGCAAAAAGCAAAGGAGAAAAAGGAAGATATAAGCGTCTGAATGCAGAGTTCCAAAGAATAGCAAGAAGAGATAAGAAAGCCTTCTTCAGCAATCAGTGCAAAGAAATCGAGGAAAACAACAGAATGGGAAAGACTAGAGATCTCTTCAAGAAAATTAGAGATACCAAGGGAACATTTCATGCAAAGATGGGTTTGATAAAGGACAGAAATGGTATGGACCTAACAGAAGCAGAAGATATTAAGAAGAGGTGACAAGAATACACAGAAGAACTATACAAAAAAGATCTTCACGACCCAGATAATCATGATGATGTGATCACTAATCTAGAGCCAGACATCTTGGAATGTGAAGTCAAGTGGGCCTTAGAAAGCATCACTACGAACAAAGCTAGTGGAGGTGATGGAATTCCAGTTGAGCTGTTTCAAGTCCTGAGGGATGATGCTGTGAAAGTGCTGCACTCAATATGCCAGCAAATTTGGAAAACTCAGCAGTGGCCACAGGACTGGAAAAGGTCAGTTTTCATCCCAATCCCAAAGAAAGGCAATGCCAAAGAATGCTCAAACTACCACACAATTGCACTCATCTCACATGCTAGTAAAGTAATGCTCAAAATTCTCCAAGCCAGGCTTCAGCAATACGTGAACCGCAAACTCCCTGATGTTCAAGCTGGTTTTAGAAAAGGCAGAGGAACCAGAGATCAAATTTTGACTTAAAACAACTATATATCTTTGTCCTGACACATAACACTGAAAAGATAATGTAGCATTGTGGAAGAATTAGGTTTATTTATCAATAACCTCAGATATGCAGATGATACTACCCTTATGGCAGAAAGTGAAGAGGAGCTAAAAAGCCTCTTGATGAAAGTGAAAGAGGAGAGTGAAAAATTTGGCTTAAAGCTCAACATTCAGAAAACGAAGATCATGGCATCCGGTCCCATCATTTCATGGGAAATAGATGGGGAAACAGTGGAAACAGTGTCAGACTTTATTTTTTTGGGCTCCAAAATCACTGCAGATGGTGACTGCAGCCATGAAATTAAGACGCTTACTCCTTGGAAGAAAAGTTATGACCAACCTAGATAGCATATTC
>NW_024073726.1:0-3777 GCF_014754425.2 Oryx dammah
GGGCGACGCGGAGAGGCCCCCACCCGCCCGCGGAGGGCGCGGGCACTCGGCGGCGCGGCGCGGACTCGCGCCTTGCCTCCCACACCCCCGCGCACAAAGACGCCGCTCGGCGGAGGGAGCAGGCGCCCGCAACGGGCGCGGGGGCGCTCGGGGCGCGGGCCCCAGGGACGCCGCCGCCGCAGGGACGCGCGCCCGCGGCCCCCGGCACCCCGCAGCCGCATAGCCCGGCCCTCAGCCCGAGCGATCGGCTAGGGATGCGGGGATGCGGGGGAGAGAGGAGGGGGACGCGGATGCCCTGGGCAGCGCTTGTTATCACTGGGCCCCGCGGCATCATGGGGCTTGTAGTCCGCCTCGTGGAACTGGGGAGTGGTGAGTGGCCGGAGAGGGTCCCGCACCGTCCCCCTGATCCACTGAGACAGTGGGGAGGGAGTCAGGCCCGGCCGGGTCGGAGGCAGTGTCCTGACGTCTGATGGACTGGGGTGCACCCCCACCCCCTGGCATTTTGCCTTTTGCTGGGGAGGGATGGGGTTACAAGCATTAGGGGGCGCGGGAAGGTGTGGCCTTCAAGCTTGAGTTTGAGTCCCAGTGGAACGTGAGCAGGATCCAGATTCCAAGAAAAGAGTGGTGGAAGGAGTCCTGAGAAAGATGCGGGGCGTTAGTATGCAGTGCCAAGGGTCATTGGAGCAACCAGAAGTCTGGCATCTGAAATACTACGTAGGAGTCTTCCTGCCTTCTTTTAAAATTAAACTCCATCTTCTGCATTTGACATTAGAAAGACGGTGTCTATTAAGGATGGGAGAACACACCCCTTCCCCCATACACTGCTCTCTGCAAGGACCTGAGTGGGGCTGCGCAGAGACTGCAGCAGGTGGCAGCTCCCCACCTCCATCCCGTGTGGTCCCCTCTGGAGAGGAAGCACTGGTTCCAAAGACTATCTCCTTCCTGAATAACTCCAGGGCAGAGAGATCTTTCCAGAAGGGTGCTTGCAGATGCCTCGATAAAAGTGGAATTGCCCTCCAGGGCAGCCTATTGCAGGGGCTAGAAGGACCTGGGGCTTGGCCCAGCCCCTGGGGGCGGGGAGGGATTGGGGTGTCCGAGGGAACCTGAATTCCTATTCCTCCTTACTAACTGCCTGACCTTAGGCAAATTGCTTAAATTTTCTCAGACCACTCATCTCTAAAATGTGTCTCTAATACTACCTCTTGGGGTTAGCTAAGGATGGCTACTGACCTGGAAATGATGCATCCCTCCCTTCACCAAGCCCACTTGGTCAGGTGGCGGGACCAGGCACTGCGCTTTCTGGAGCCCACCTTAGAACAAGACAGGAATCAGGGATTCCATACCAGCCCCACTTAGAACAATCCAAGAAGCGGTTGTGTGGGAGGTGCTAGCGAAAGCTTGCAAACTCTCCGTGCCTCTCTCAGGTTCCTTTGTGTGGTCTTCTCTCGTTCCTCCTCCACACCCTGCGGTGCCAGGCCCCGGCGCGGAACGATGAAGGAGGAGAGTAGACTGCCTCGCCCCTTTCTCCAGGCTGGGAGGAGCCAGTTGGCATCTCCCGCCGCCGGGGACCGCTGCCCACCTCCACCACGAGGGGTCACCAGAGTGCCGTGGCAGCAGCCGGAGTTGGGGAGGGGGCTGGAGCGGGGAAGGGACGGCCAGGAGTGGCCGGGAGAATGCCTGTTCATTTCCTCATTAAATTGTTTTTTACAATCTTGTTGTGATTCCTCTTTAACTGTTTTGCTTCCTGAGATGGCGAAGTATCCAAAGGGAAATTTGGAAACCCTTTTATCCCTAAGCCCCAGGCCCAGAGAAGCTGGGGCGCCCCGTCTGTGGCGGGGCTGGGGGCTTCGGGAACAAAGTTTGGAGAGTGGATCCGTGCTTCGGCCACTCCCCGGTAGTCCCAGGGCCAACCAGGAGATGGGGCTAGCGGGGTCGGGGGAACCGAGTGACTCATCCTTCTTCCTCTGAAAAGGCTTGGAGCTCAAGGAGGCGGGGAGCTCAGCCTGGATTGGGCGGGGGGCATCCTCTGGGCAGCCGGAGTTTCTCTTTTCGCCAAGTGGCCCTGGACTCTAAACCCAGGTCGCTTTTCCCCAGCCTGCGCGCTCCAGCTGCCACGTGCTCGAGACGCGCCCACACAGCAGAGAAACAAAGACAGCCAAGCAATGGGGCTGCCAGCAGCCGCCTCGACATTTAATAAATGAAATTCCATAGCTGGGGGTCGATCAGGGGTGAACGGGCGGCCACAGCTCGTGGGCTGGGCGCCCAGTAAGAGCGGCCAGGCCACTCCTCCCATCACCAGGGATGGGGCCACCAACCCCACGGACTGACTCCTCGGTGAGGGTGCGGCACGGGGCGGCAGGTGGTGCCTCCCCACCACCCCACCCCGCGAGGTATCTGCTCTCAGAAACCCTGCCAGATGAGCGGCTGGCTATGGGGGGAGGGGATGCCTGCAAGTTTTTTTTTTTTTTTAAGGTGCGATTATAAATACACCCTGTGGATCGCAGTCTCAAACTTGTCAATCTGGGCTGCAGGGAAAGGCGATGGAGGCAGCTTTGCATATATTTCGGGTGGTGTGACTCATGAACATTACTTGTCTCCCCCAGGGAAGCAGCCTGCCACCCACAAGTCACTGCTGCTCTGGCACCGCCGGGATAAAATGAGCCAACTCCAACACCCCTGCCCAAGGACTTCCCTTGATTTTGAGCAGGACTCCCGGCCATGAGGAACCCTCCCCTAACCTGGGGAACCTGCCTTAATCGTGTCACCACTACCCTGGCCCTTGTGCCTAGGCACCCTCGCCCTCTCCCAACAAACAGAGCGCTGGCCTTTTGCTGCTGCAGGGATGGGGGTTGGGTGCACGTGGGGCACACGTGTATGGGGGAGCATGCTCAGTGCAGGGGTGCACCCATGTGAGGCCTGCGCCTCCTCTCCCTGTCACCCCCACCCCTCCAATGAGTCTCCCCGTGAAGTCCAGGAAGAAAGACCACCACAGAAAGGATCCCTATATGTTATATGCCCACGCCCTGGACACACACCTCTCTAGTGGCTCAGAAATACCGTTGATGTATACAACACTGATACCAAGTGGATATTTCTGCACACAGGCACAGTGTTCACTCCTCAGGAGGTCTTCAAAAAAAAAAAAAAAAAAACTGTCCAGATTCTTTTCTCTGGATGAAAGCATGGAGGACAGATAGATATCTTTTTAGCCCGGAGACTGAGGGATTCACTGCATGACCTCTGGCACCTGGCCGTCCATATTGTTGGCGGTGGGCTAGTCAGCAAGTGTGACCACACACACACACCTGAACACACAAATGTGGATACACGGGAGGACCGGGACGCACAATTCAACCCAAACAGACAAGCGGGTACCTCGAACCACAGCCCCTGGATAAGGGGGGCTCGGGGCCTCCAGCTCCTCACTCCTCTGATGCCCAAGGGTCCCTGGGCCCGAGCTCCTCAGGCCACCCTCAGCCTCGAATATGAAGGGGACGAGGCTGTGAGGCGAACTCGCAGCGTCTCAGCGGCAGGGGCGCACCGAGGCCCAGGCCGCAGGCGGCGCTGCGCGCTCGGGCCTGGCGGCGGCGGCGGCGGCGGCCCCTTTAAGGACCCCCGCCCCCTCCCGCCCGTGCTCCCGGCTTCCTTTCTCCGGGAGGCGCGGCGGGCTGGGCCCGGCGGCGGGGCGGGTGTGCGGGCCGCCCCTCCCCCGGTGGGCCGGGCCTGCGCCGCTTCCTGCAGGAGCGGCCCGGAGCCGCGCAGGGGGCGGAGAGAGCG
>NW_024073727.1:0-3776 GCF_014754425.2 Oryx dammah
TGTTCATTATTAAGGTTGGACATGCTGGCCTATTTGTGCTTATATTTACTCTTCCTAGAAAGCTAAGTGTAAATACTTGGAAACATGAGGATCATTAATCATCATTTTTTTTTGTTTATCTTGGGTTCTAGCACAGGGCTTTACATAAAATAGTTGCACCATAAATGTTGGAACTCAATTCGAAAATTATGAACTACACAATCAATCAGCAATCATGACTTTAGCAGATTTATGTTTCCTATTCAAAGAAAATCTTAAAAATATAAAAAGGAAAAAGTGATAATAAATGTCCAAAATAAAAGTCACTGAAATGCTGTCAGGCAAATTAACATGGCTATCAATAGGAAAGCATAGTTGATACAAGATTATGAAATTTGTTATATCAATCTCTTTACATATTAAGGTGTTTAGAGGAGTCCATTAAAGATAATTCAAATTTTAAAGCTCATATCTCAACACTTAATACTAGCCTCAACTCAGATTTTCAAAATATTGAGCAATACTCATAAAATTAAAATACAGGCTGTCACTGAGAATGTGTGCTTAGTCGCTCAACCATGTCTGACTCTTTGCGACCCCATGGACTGTAGCCCACCAGGTTCTACTGTCCACGGGGATTCTCTAGGCAAGAATACTGGAGTGTGTTGCCATGCCCTCCTCCAGGGGATCTTCCCAATCCAGGGATTGACCCAGGTCTCCCACATTGCAGGTGGATTCTTTATCAGATGTCTAGGCCACCAGGGAAGCCCTGAGAATATAAAATAAATACCACATATATGAGTCACATATACCTCAAGAGTTTTCTTTAAAATAAATCAGCATTCTCTATTGACAGCATTATAATTCAAATCACACAAATTTTATACACTTAAATGATGAACTTTTGAAATAAAATGTTTTTATTCTTCTACTCTTTCAATTCAGTTCAGTCACTCAGTCGTGTCCGACTCTTTGCGACCCCATGAATCGCAGCATGCCAGGCCTCCCTGTCCATCACCAACTCCTGGAGTTCACTCAGACTCATGTCCATCGAGTCAGTGATGCCATCCAGCCATCTCATCCTCTGTCTTCCCTTTCTCCTCCTGCCCCCAATCCCTCCCAGCATCAGAGTTTTTCCAATGAGTCAACTCTTCACATGAGGTGGCCAAAGTACTGGAGTTTCAGCTTTAGCATCATTTCTTCCAAAGAAATCCCAGGCTTGATCTCCTTCAGAATGGACTGGTTGGATCTCCTTGCAGTCCAAGGGACTCTCAAGAGGCTTCTCCAACACCACAGTTCAAAAGCATCAATTCTTTGGCGCTCAGTCTTCTTCACACTCCAACTCTCATATCCATACATGACTACTGGAAAAACCATAGCCTTGACTAGACAGACCTTAGTCGGCAAAGTAATATCTCTGCTTTTGAATATACTATCTAGGTTGGTCATAACTTTTCTTCCAAGGAGTAAGCGTCTTTTAATTTCATGGCTGCAGTCACCATCTGCAGTGATTCTGGAGCCCCCCAAAATAAAGTCTGACACTGTTTCCTCTGTTTCCCCATCTATTTCCCATGAAGTGATGGGACCGGATGCCATGATCTTTGTTTCCTGAATGTTGAGTTTAAGCCAACTTTTTCACTCTTCTCTCACTTTCATCAAGAAGCTTTTTAGTTCCTCTTCACTTTCTGCCATAAGGGTGGTGTCATCTGCATATCTGAGGTTATTGATATTTCTCCCGGCAATCTTGATTCCAGCTTGTGTTTCTTCCAGTCCAGCGTTTCTCAAATGTACTCTGCATAGAAGTTAAATAAGCAGGGTGACAATATACAGCCTTGACGTACTCCTTTTCCTATTTGGAACCAGTCTGTTGTTCCATGTCCAGTTCTAACTGTTGCTTCCGGACCTGCATACAGATTTCTCAAGAGGCAGATCAGGTGCTCTGGTATTCCCAGCTCTTTCAGAATTTTCCACAGTTGATTGTGATCCACACAGTCAAAGGCTTTGGCATAGTCAAGAAAGCAGAAATAGATGTTTTTCTGGAACTCTCTTGCTTTTTCCATGATCCAGCAGATGTTGGCAATTTGATCTCTGGTTCCTCTGCCTTTTCTAAAACCAGCTTGAACATCAGGAAGTTCACAGTTCATGTATTCTTGAAGCCCGGCTTGGAGAACTTTGAGCATTACTTTACTAGCATGTGAGATGAGTGCAAGTGTGTGATAGTTTGAGCATTCTTTGGCATTGCCTTTCTGTGGGATTGGAATGAAAACTGACCTTTTCCAGTCCTGTGGCCACTGCTGAGTTTTCCAAATTTGCTGGCATGTTGAGTGAAGCACTTTCACAGCATCATCTTTCAGGATTTGAAATAGCTCAACCGGAATTCCATCACCTCCGTTAGCTTTGTTCATAATTATGCTTTCTAAGGCCCACTTGACTTAACATTCCAGGATGTCTGGCTCTAGATTAGTGATCACATCATCATGATTATCTGGGTCATGAAGATCTTTTTTGTACAGTTCCTCTGTGTATTCTTGCCACATCTTCTTAATATCTTCTGCTTCTGTTAGGTCCATACCATTTCTGTCCTTGATTGAGCTCATCTTTGCATGAAATGTCCCCTTGGTATCTCTAATTTTCTTGAAGAGATCTCTAATCTTTCCCGTTCTGTTCTTTTCCTCTATTTCTTTGCATTCATCACTGAAGAAGGCTTTCTTATCTCTTCTTGCTGTTCTTTGGAACTCTGCATTTAGATGCTTCTATCTTTCCTTTTCTCCTTTGCTTTTCATCTCTCTTCTTTTCACAGTTATTTGTAAGGCCTTCCCAGACAGCTGTTTTGCTTTTTTGCATTTCTTTTCCATGGGGATGGTTTTGATCTCTGTCTCCTGTACAGTGACAAACCTCATTCCATAGTTCATCAGGCACTCTATCTATCAGATCTAGGCCCTTAAATCTATTTCTCTCTCTCTTTTTTTTTAATCTATTTCTCACTTCCACTGTACAATCATAAGGGATTTAATTTAGGTCATACCTGAATGGTCTAGTGGTTCTCCCTACTTTCTTCAATTTCAGTCTGAATTTGGCAATAAGGGGTTCATGATCTGAGCCACAGTCAGCTCCTGGTCTTGTTTTTGTTGACTGTATAGAGCTTCTCCATATTTGGCTGCCAAGAATATAACCAATCTGATTTCGGTGTTGACCATCTGGTGATGTCCATGTGTAGAGTCTTCTCTTGTGTTGTTGGAAGAGGTTGTTTGCTATGACCAGTACATTTTCTTGGCAAAACTCTATTAGTCTTTGCCCTGCTTCATTCCGCATTCCAAGGCCAAATTTGCCTGTTAGTCCAGGTGTTTCTTGACTTCCTACTTTTGCATTCCAGTCCCCTATAATGAAAAGGACATCTTTTTTGGGTGTTAGTTCTAAAAGGTCTTGTAGGTCTTCATAGAACCGTTCAACTTCAGCTTCTTCAGCATTACTGGTTGGGGCATAGACTTGGATAACTGTGATATCGAATGTTTTGCCTTGGAAACAAACAGAGTTCATTCTGTCGTTTTTGAGATTGCGTCCAAGTACTGAATTTCGGACTCTTTTGTTGACCATGATGGCTACTCCATTTCTTCTGAGGGATTCCTGCCCGCAGTAGTAGATATAATGGTCATCTGAGTTAAATTCACCCATCCAGTTCATTTTAGTTCGCTGATTCCTAGAATGTCGACGTTCACCCTTGCCATCTCTTGTTTGACCACTTCCAATTTGCCTTGATTCATGGACCTGACATTCCAGGTTCCTATGCAATATTGCTC
>NW_024073729.1:0-1286 GCF_014754425.2 Oryx dammah
GACTCACACCACAGTGGTACGTGTGACAGCCCTGTCGGAAAGCCTCGCGTTAAAGCCTCGAAAGAATGCCACAGATCCCTGTATCAAGGCGCCGGGAAGGCTTCCACGGCTGCTCCAGGTCGTGAGGAAAGCGGACGTACATGTCCCCACTCGAGACGAGGACTGACTCCCCTGTGGAGCCTCCAGAATGACCCCAAGATCCATGTCAGCACTGGAGAGGAATCCTCAGGTTCCGTCATAGACTCCACACGAGGTCTTAGGCCCCGGCACTGACAGGCCCCTCGCAACTCTTATTGAGACTGGCCTGTCCTCAGGCCACAAGGGAGGGTCCCAGACGTCCCCGTCGTAACTCGAGAAGGTCCCGCCGCAACTCGAGAAAACCCAGGAGGTTCTCCCCTCCAGGCGAGATGAGGCCCTTTTCTGCTGAGGCGTCTCGAGGCAAATCACCCCTTCCCTCTTGAACTTCGAAAGGGTCTTTCCCACCCCTGCTGCAACTCAAGAAGTTCCCCGACATACCCGCCTCCACTCGAGAGGAACACCGAGGGTCCCGCCCACATCAAGAGGAGCCCCGTTTCCTCCTCAAAGCTCGAGATGAGGGTTCCTTTCCCTGCTTCGTCGGGAAAGGATTCCCGGCTTTCCTGTCGCATCTCGGAGGCGGCGCTCTCCACAGGAAAGTCGAAAGGAACTCCAGGGGTCGTGTCACCATTCCCATGTGCAGAAAATTTCTCAGTCCACTCCAGAGAACCTGATTTCCCTGCACTTCCTCGACATGCACTTCGAGGATCGACTCACACCACAGTGGCTCGTGTTACAACCCTGTAGGAAAGCCTCGTGGGAAAGCCTCCAAAGAATGCCATAGATCCCTGTATCAAGGCGCTAGGAAGCCTGCCACGGCTGCTCCAGCTCGTGAGGAAAGCGGACGTGCATGTCCCCTCTCGAGACGAGGACTGACTCCCCTGTGGAGCCCCCAGAAGGACCACAGATCCAAATAAGCACTGGAGGGAATCCTCAGGTTCCGTCATAGACTCCACACGAGGTTTTAGGCCCCGGCACCGACTGCAGAGCAATCCCGACAGGCCCCTCGCAACTCGCATGGAGACTGGCCTGTCCAGAGGCCACAAGGGAGGGTCCCTGAGGTCCCCGTCGTAACTCGAGAAGGTCCCGCCACAACTCGAGAAAATCCACGAGGTTCTCCCCTTAAGGCGAGATGAGGCCCTTTTCCGCTGAGGTGTCTCGAGTCAAATCACCCCTTCCCTCTTGAACTTCGAAAGGGTCCTTCACACCCT
>NW_024073729.1:1386-2186 GCF_014754425.2 Oryx dammah
CCTGCTTCGTCGGGAAAGGATTCCCGGCTTAGCTGTCGCATCTCGGAAGCAGCGCTCTCCACAGGAAAGTCGAGAGGAACTCCAGGGGTCGTGCCACCATTCCGAATTTGTACAAAATGTCTCAGTCCACTCCAGAAGAACCTGATTTCCCTGCACTTCCTCGACATGCACGCCGATGATCGACTCACACCACAGTGGCACGTGTGACAGCCCTGTAGCAAAGCCTAGTGGGAAAGCCTGCAAAGAATGCCACAGTACCCTGGATCAAGGCGCCGGGAAGCCTGCCATGGCTGCTCCAGCTCGTGAGGAAAGCGGACGTGCATGTCCCCACTCGAGACGAGGCCTGACTCCCCTGTGGAGCCCACAGAAGGACCCCAAGATTATGTCAGCACTGGAGAGGAATCCTCAGGTTCCGTCATAGACTCCACACTAGGTCTTAGGCTCCGGCACTGACTGCAGAGGACTCCCGACAGGCCCCTCGCAACTCGCATGGAGACTGGCCTGTCCTGAGGCCACAAGGGAGGGTCCCAGAGGTCCCCGTCGTAACTCGGGAAGGTCCCGCCGCAACTCGAGAAAATCCAGGAGGTTCTCCCCTCCAGGCGAGATGAGGCCCTTTTCCGCTGAGGCGTCTCAAGGCAAATCACCCCTTCCCTCTTGAACTTCGAAAGATCCTTCACAACCTTGCTGCAACTAAAGAAGTTCCCCGACATACCCGCCTGCACTCGAGAGGAACACCGAGGGTCCCGCCCACATCTAGAGGAGCCCCGTTTCCTCCTCAAAGCTCGAGATGAGGGTTCCTT
>NW_024073729.1:2286-2769 GCF_014754425.2 Oryx dammah
CCGCTTAGGCGTTTCAAGGCAAATCACCCCTTCCCTCTTGAACTTCGAAAGGGTCCTTCACACCCTTGCTGCAACTCAAGAAGTTCCCCGACATACCCGCCTCCACTCCAGAGGAACACCGAGGGTCCCGCCCACATCAAGAGGAGCCCCGTTTCCTCCTCAAAGCTCGAGATGAGGGTTCCTTTCCCTGCTTCGTCGGGAAAGGTTTCCCGGCTTTGCTGTCGCATCTCGGAGGCGGCGCTCTCCACAGGATAGTCTAGAGGAACTCCAGGGGTCGTGCCACCATTCCCAATGTGTACAAAATGTCTCAGTGCACTCCAGAAGAACCTGATTTCCCTGCACTTCCTCGACATGCACGCCGAGGATCGACTCACACCACAGAGGCACGTGTGACAGCCCTGTCGCAAAGCCTCGTGGGAAAGCCTCCAAAGAATGTCACAGATCCCTGTATCAAGGCGCCGGGAAGCCTGCCACGGCTGCTCC
>NW_024073729.1:2869-3775 GCF_014754425.2 Oryx dammah
TGAGGAAAGCAGACGTGCATGTCCCCACTCGAGACGAGGACTGACTCCCTTGTGGAGCCCCCAGAAGCACCCCAATATCCATGTCAGCACTGGAGAGGAATCCTCAGGTTCCATCATAGACTCCACACGAGGTCTTAGGCCCCGGCACCGACTGCAGGGGAATCCCGACAGGACCCTCCCAACTCGCATGGAGACTGGCCTGTCCTGAGGCCACAAGGGAGGGTCCCAGAGGTCCCCGTCGTAACTCGAAAAGGTCCCGCCACAACTCGAGAAAATCCAGGAAGTTCTCCCCTCCAGGCGAGATGAGGCCCTTTTCCGCTGAGGTGTCTCGAGGCAAATCACCCCTTCCCTCTTGAACTTCGAAAGGGTCCTTCACACCCTTCCTGCAACTCAAGAAGTTCCCCGACATACCCGCCTCCACTCGAGAGGAACACGGAGGGTCCCGACCACATCAAGAAGAGCCCCGTTTCCTCCTCAAAGCTCGAGATGAGGGTTCCTTTCACTGCTTCGTGGGAAAGGATTCCCGGCTTTGCTGTCGCATCTCGGAGGCAGCGCTCTCCACAGGAAAGTCGAGAGGAACTCCAGGGGTCGTTCCACCATTCCCAATGTGCACAAAATTTCTCAGTCCACTCCAGAAGAACCTGATTTCCCTGCACTTCTTCGACATGCACGCGGAGGAACGACTCACACCACAGTGGCACGTGTGACAGCCTTGTCGGAAAGCCTCGTGGGAAAGCCTGCAAAGAATGCCACAGATCCCTGTTTCAAGGCGCCGGGAAGCCTGCCACGGCTGCTCCAGCTCGTCAGGAGAGCGGACGTGCATGTCCCCACTCGAGGCGAGGACTGACTCCGCTGTGGTGCCCCCAGAAGGACCCCAAGATCCATGTCAGCACTGGAGAGGAATCC
>NW_024073730.1:0-3774 GCF_014754425.2 Oryx dammah
CCGGCAATCTTGATTCCAGCTTGTGCTTCTTCCAGCCCAGCGTTTCTCACAATGTACTCTGCATACCAAGCCAGAAAACGCTGTCATCCCTGACTCCTCTTTCTCTCATACCTTCCATCTGATTGATGAGCAAATCCTATCTGAGTTTCACAAGCTTACTAGAACCTGACCACTTCACCCCAGCTTCCCTGCACCCATCATAGTCCAGCCACCAGTATCTCTCACCTGGGTTATTGCAACCAGCCTTCTAACTGGTCTCCCTGCTTCTGCTCTTGTCTCCCTACAATCTGTTTTGTTTTGTTTTTCATAGAATAGCCAGTGGACCTTGTAAATATTTAAATCAGATGTCATCCCTTTGCAAACATCCAATGGCTTCTCATCTCATTCAGTAAAAATCAAAGGCTTTATCTCGAGTCTGAGAAACCTTGTGTAACTGTGGTCCTTGTACCCTTTCCAACATCCTCTTGGACAACTCTTCCTCTCTATCACTCTGTTCCAGTCTCAGTGGTCACCTGGGTGTTCCTTGAACAAGCCCACCACAGGAACTCCGTGTTTCTAGTTATTTTTGAATCAAGTGTTTTATTCCCCAGATTTGCTTGGCTAACTTATTTCATTCAGGTCACTGCTCAAAAGTTCCATCACCAAAGAGTGCTGGCCCTTCTTTATGGGTGCCTCGATCCTAGGCATTCCTTCAGCAGCCAATGCCTGTGAGAAGATTGGCAAAGCCAAAATTTCTAGAAGGTGTTTTATCAGCACCTAAAATGGAAAGCTTCTGTCTCAGAGATTAAAGATCAAATATTCGTTCATTGTCATCAGTAAGTACATTGTTCCTTCTCTACTTCAACTTCCTTCTTCATGGTTTTAAAGAATGGTAATTTGGGAAATTAACTTGGGAAATTTGGAATTTAAATCCACTTTTTCACATAGCTATGTATTCTTGTAAGTAAGTTCTTCCATACTGCCCCTGATTGTATTTTTATCCACTCTTAGTTCCAGAGACCTTTAATTATAAAAGCTACCCAGGGAAGCACAGGGTGAAGGCAATTGTATTGATGAGAAAGAAAACAGCAAATTAACAGAGCTAATGATTTGGAGTCTAAGATATTCAAGAAGGTTGTTTTTCCTCCCCACTTTAAAAACTTAGGTAGGTGTAATGTTATGTGGAGTCGGGAAAGTCTTAACTTATTCTGACAGTTTAAACTCCCAGGGCTATTTATATATGAGGCTTTAGACATTTTGTATGCACCTCACTCAATCACGTGGTGAAAATTATGCTCGGGTGTGAATATCTGCATGACCACGCATCCCCTTCTTGTGTTCTCACAGACCTTTTGCGTCTCAAGGGAGATGAGCAGCTGTTGTGGAGTCTGATGAGCCCATGTCTGGGTGAAAAGAGCCCCAAAGAGGCCCTGGTGGGGACAGAGGGAAGGCACAGAAGCTGTTTCCACATGGGGAGCCTGGGGGAAAGCATAGCACATGGTCATTGCAGCGCCTCCCACCACCGGGGTCTGGCTCCCTGGCAGGCTCCCTGGCAACGCTCCGTGCTCTGCTGGGGGCCGGGAGGAAAAGTGACCCTTCTAATGTGTCATGCCCTCTGCCCTTGGGCCTGACAGCCAGGCTCTCAGCCCTCCCGTTCCCCCGCCACCTCTGATTGAGTTCATTGTCCACGTGCAAGGCACATGACCCAGGTCTCCAAGCAGCCTGCAAATCTACTGGGGATTCCCTTCACAGCCTGCTTTTGTATCTAGAAACCAATGGTTATTAAAGTCATAGGTTCAATTCCTGCCCCTGGACCTGGGGAGAGTATTATAGCTCAGGAAACCAGTGCTCCAGTCTTCCCTGGTGGCTCAGACAGTAAAGGATCCGCTTGCAATGTGGGAGACCTGGGTTCAATCCCTGGGTTGGGAAGATCCTAGAAAAGGAAATGGCAAACCACTCCAGTATTTGTGCCTGAAGAATCCCATGGACAGAGGATACTGGAAGGCTACAGTCCATGGGGTTGCAAAGGGTCGGATATGACTGAGCGACTAAGCACAGCACAAAACAGTGGTCCAAGAAAGAATCATTTCTTTCTCTGCCCCCCAGGTGGTAGTATCATTCTCTCTCTTTTTGTTTTCCCAAACAAGGAGGCTATGACAGAGTACGACTGTAGTGGCTGATTACGGCCTGATTGGGGAGACTTCCACGTTAGTTACTACCAACAGGCTGAATGCCCTGGGCCAGCAATCTTCAGCTTCCCCAGTTGTAAAGAAAGAATGAAAGTGAAGTCGCTCAGACATATCCGACTCTTTGTGACCCCATTTTGCGTACTGGAGTGGGTTGCAATTTCCTTCTCCAGGGAATCTTCCTGAACTAGGGATCGAACCCAGGTCTCCCGCATTGGAGGCAGACACTTTTACTGTCTGAGCCACCAGGGTAGTCATCAGTTTTAAAGGAAACATTTAAATAAGTTGTTGAAGTTTGAGTCTCTTTCCAAACACCTACCAAATTACAAAAATTGAGGAAATTTCTCAGACTGAGATCAGTAGCAATTCCATCTGCAGTTTCCAAACAGCAGTGTCCTCTTCAATGTCAGGGAAAATTAACTGTGGTTGGTTTGGCAGGTATCTATTTATTTTGGTAAAAATTTTACCATCTTTTTTTCCCCCCCTGTTAAGTATTTTCCATGTATTTTTCTTATATAAGCTTAAAACAGCTGTGTGAGAAGTATTATCACTTTCATTTCAGAAATGAGACAAAACAAGATTCCTATAAGTTTTCCAAAATTTTAGCACCAGTGAGTCTGGTATTTGAATGCATTCTATGTGTAATTGACACTGGATATGTTTAATTCTTGTTCAGGATCAGAATTCGTTATCTGAAATTTGAATGCTGCTGTTGATCTGTCCATACTTAGTCCATCTTCAGACTTTTATTCACTTTTCAGTTTGAAGATTTGACTCTTTTATAGGTGATTGGAGGTATCAAAGTATACCATTTTAAATTGGCAGACAAAACAGTAAAAGGTTAAACAGGAGACAAGGGAGATTAATGGCACTGGAAATGATAAAAATGCAAAATACCTACTAGAACAAAAATTTAGATCTTTCCAAACACCAAAACAAGCATTTAAAAGAAGGAAGGAAGACACACCACATAAAGAATAGAGCAAGGTGAATATAACATAACACACATAAAAATAATATAACAGAATTGAGATCCAACGAATCAATCAATAAACATGAGTGGGTTTAACTTACCTATTAAAAGAAAAAAATTCAAATTGGCTCCTAAAGCAGAGCCCAACACTATACTATTTATAAGGAACATAAGGAAATGGCAACCCACTCCAGTGTTCTTGCCTGGAGAATCCCAGGGACCGGGGAGCCTGGTGGGCTGCCTTCTCTGGGGTCTCACATAGTCGGACACGACTGAAGTGATTTAGCAGCAGCAGTAGCAGCAGCTAGAGCACCTGTGTTTTAAGCCAAACTTGTGGACTGGTCTGTTTAGACTCCACTCATTATGACGGTCCCTTGTAGAATTACTCAAACTGAAGTTTGCAGGTCCCCAAACAAAGATAGGAATACCAGACCACCTGACCTGCCTCTTGAGAAACCTATATGCAGGTCAGGAAGCAACAGTTAGAACTGGACATGGAACAACAGACTGGTTCCAAATAGGAAAATGAGTATGTCAAGGCTGTATATTTTCACCCTGCTTATTTAACTTCTATGCAGAGTATATTATCAGAAACGCTGGGCTGGAAGAAGCACAAGCTGGAATCAAGATTGCCGG
>NW_024073731.1:0-3773 GCF_014754425.2 Oryx dammah
TCAGTGGAGCAACTCACAGAAAGAAAATCATATATGATATCACTTATTTTGTGGAATGCAAAAAATAATGCATATGAACTGATTTACAAAATAGCTATGGACTCACATAGGAAAAAAACTTATGTTTTCCAAAGGGGAAAGGTGGAAAAGGGATAAATTAGAAATATGGGATCAACTAGATACACGCTACTGTATGTAAGATAGATAAACAACAGGGATTTCCTGTATAGCCCAGGGAATTTTATTTAATATCTTGCAATAACCTATCATGAAAAGAATCTGAGAAAGTTTCTATATACCCATATATTTTATATATATAAATATTTTATACATTATATATCAAATATATCTATATTTAAAATATATCTAATATATTTAAATATTTAAAATACCTCATAGTTTATATATTATATATCTATATATCTATTTTATATATATAAATATTTTATATATTATATGTTTATACTAATATATAATATTTTATATATTATATATCCAAAACACTTTCTAGTACACCTCAAATTAACCCAATATTGCAAATCAACTATACTTCAATAAACTGAAAATATATTCCTGTAGTATGAAAAGCATTTGAAATCATCTTTGGTAATTACATCCCATGAAATTTTAATGAAAATTGATATATTAGAGGTATGTATAATGGAACAATTCCTTAGATATTGGTCTGTCTATAATTGTTTGGCAGGAATGCAAATTTGGCAATTAAAATTATGTTTTTGAAAATGCAAAAATAGAAAGAACGACTATTCATTAAAATTTTTCCAAAAGAATCATGTAAAATTATTTGTATACCTAGAAATGTTAAGATACCATGTTAAAGAGAAGTGAATAAATGATCCTCAAATTCATATTAACTTGTGACTGGCATCTGGTCCCATCATTTCACGGGAAATAGATGGGGAAACAGTGGAAACAGTGTCAGAATTTATTTTGGGGGGGCTCCAAAATCACTGCAGATGGTGATTGCAGCCATGAAATTAAAAGACGCTTACTCCTTGGGAGGACAGTTATGACCAACCTAGACAGCATATTCAAAAGCAGAGACATTACTTTGCCAACAAAGGTCCATCTAATCAAGGCTATGGTTTTTCCAGTGGTCGTGTATAGATGTGAGAGTTGGACTGTGAAGAAAGCTGAGCGCCGAAGAATTGATGCTTTTGAACTGTGGTGTTGGAGAAGACTCTTGAGAGTCCCTTGGACTGCAAGGAGATCCAACCAGTCCATTCTAAAGATCAGCCCTGGGTGTTCTTTGGAAGGAATGATGCTAAACCTGAAACTCCAATACTTTGGCTACCTCATGCGAAGAGTTGACTCATTGGAAAAAGACTCTGATGCTGGAAGGGAGTAGGGGCAGGAGGAGAAGGGGACGACAGAGGATAAGATGGCTAGATGGCATCACCAACTTGATGGATGTGAGTCTGAGTGAACTCCAGGAGTTGGTGATGGACAGGGAGGCCTGGCGTGCTGCCATTCATGGGGTACCTGCTGCGACTCGCGAAGAGTCGGACACGACTGAGCGACTGAATTGAACTGAACGGAACTGATATTTACTCATGTTTTAGAGGACAATGGATGGAAAAACATCACTTGCATGATAGACATATTTTCTCATCTGTAAATGTTTGGGGAAGTTTCATTGATATATTAATAGAAATGGTCTCTTAAATTTGGTATATGTGGCACAGTTCCTATCTTTGAATGTGTTTCAGAAAGACAAGCAAAATGTGCCTATCAACTTGGTTGCCCTTCAGCTCACCAATTTCTCCATGAAAATATTGAAAGTCTCTAGAAACAAAAAAAGGCAATGTCCATAGGTAAAGAATGGTATGGAATAAATGGAGTAAGATGAAATATGAAAGAAGTTTATAAAATTAAAAGGAAGTTAACTTTAGGTACCTTAAGAGAGAAGTGCATAAATATTTAATTGAGAGAGAAGGTAGATATCCAGGAGACGAGCAAGTCAATGGATGGTTATAGGTTACAAGGCAAAAGACATCAATGCAAATAGAAACCATCATTTTGATGAGCTTGGGAGGAAGAGGGTTTTTAAAAATTTACCTGATTTCACTGGACTTTTTTCTGAAAAAGAAAATGAAAAGATCAAAATAAATATAATATAAAAGAGGGAAGGTAATTCAAATTTAATACACAAGTTATCTTTCAAACTGAACCCATGTAGATGTGCAAATACACACATATACATGCCATTGCAGGAAGGCACACACTCACATACATATACACGTGGCCAGTAGGTGACAGCCCAGTTTTATCCAGTGAGTGTTTTTCTCAAAGTGAAAATGGGCATAAAATTAGTCAGTATTCTGATTTGAGGGAACTTTTTAGAAATAGCAGTTCTCATACTCACCTTTAAAATATTCCTTCTCATGTTTGAGATAATTAACGCTTTTATTATTCAGTTTCTATGTTGTAATAAGTGTTTTGCCTTTTAATTAATATGTGTATTCAATCTTACTATTATGACATTTATATGGTATACAATAGCCACAAACACTGAACTGGAGGATCTTAAACCACTGCTTCCAGAGGTAACACAGGGTATACCACCTGGGCTCCTTTATTAAGAATATTGACATTACTCAAGGAATATATAACAAGGTGCATGTAAATTTATCTTTTGCTGTTGTTATTATTGTTCAGTCGTCCCGCCGTGTCCGACTCTTTGCAACCCCATGGACGGCAGCACGCCAAGCCTCCATGTCCCTCACCATCTCCCAGAGCTTGCCTAAGTTCATGTTCATCATATCAATGATGCCATCCGGCCATCTCATCCTCTGATGCCCTCTTCTCCTTCTGCCCTCAATCTTTCCCAGCATCAGGGACTTTTCCAATGAATCCTCTCTTCTCATCAGATGGCCAAAATACTGCAGCTTCAGCTTCAGAATTAGTCCTTCCAGTGAATATTCAGGGTTGATCTCCCTTGAGATTGACTGGTTTGGTCTCCTTCCTGTCGGAGGAACTTTCAGGAGTCTTCTCCAGCACCATAGTTTAAAGGCATCAATTCTTCTGCATTCTGCCCTCTTTAAGGTCCAGCTGTCACAACCATATGAGACCATTGGGACCTTTGTTGGCAGTGTCTCTGCTTTTCAATACACTGTCTAGGTTTGTCATAGCTTTACTGCTGATAAGAAATCATCTTCTGATTTCATGGCTGCAGTCACCATCTGCAGTGATTTTGGAGCCCTAGAAAAGGAAATCTGTCACTATTTCCAACTTTCCCCCTTCTAGTTGCCATGCAGTCATGGGGCTGGAAGCCATAATCTTAGTTTTTTTAAAATATTTAGTCTTAAGCCAGCTCTTTCACTCCGCTCCTTCACTGTCATCAAGAGGCTCTTTAGATCCTCTTCAGTTTCTGCCATTAGAGTGGTGTCATCCGCGTATCTGAGGTTGTTGATGTTTCCCCATCTATCTTGATTCCAGCTTGTAACTCATCTAACCTGGCATTTCTCATGATGTGCTCAGCATCTAGATTAAACAAATAGGGTGATAGCAGACAGCCCTGTCTTACTCCTTTCTCAATCTTGAAACAATCAGTTGTTCCAATCAGTTGTACAGGGTTCTAACTGTTGCTTCTTGACCCACAAACAGGTTTCTCAGGAGACAGGTAAGATGGTCTGGTATTCCCGTGTCTCTAAGAGCTTTTCACAGTTTGTCATGATCCACACCCTCAAAGGCTTTAGCATAGTCAATGAAACAGAGACAGATACTTTTCTGAAATTCCCTTGCTTTCTCTA
>NW_024073732.1:0-3773 GCF_014754425.2 Oryx dammah
GGCTCTTCCATTGTCCTCCCTTTGGCCATGGTGACGGATTGCGTCTAACTTAATCTCCCTCCTCAACTGACAGCTGAGAGAGTAAAGGCCTGGTTGCTGAAGGTGACACCACGTTGTTGAAAGAAGAGCAGCAGGATCATTGTTTGATCTCTCTGTGCCCTGTGCCCGTCTGTAATCCCTGTTGTGTTCTCTACCCCGTGAGCACTTAGTATGTCTATTCCTTTGATTCTCCAATAAAGCATATTCATAGCCCATTATTTCTTTCTTTGTTTTCTTCTTCTTTTTTGTTTCAAATAGTGTTTTTCATCTCTTCTCTACACTACAAGTATTCTTCTGAGTGTTCCTTTTCATTCCCATTGAATTTTTTTAAATTTTATTTTTACTTTATCTTACTTTACAATACTGAATTGGTTTTGCCCTACATTGACATGAATCCAACACGGGTGTATACAAGCTCCCAATCCTGAATCCCCCTCTCACCTCCCACCCGATATCATCTCTCTGGATCATCCCCATGCACCAGCCCCAAGCATCCTGTATCCTGTATCGAACATAGACTGGCACTTCGTTTCTTACATGATAGTATACATGTTTCAATGCCATTCTCCCAAATCATCCCACCCTCTCTCTCTCCCTCAGAGTCCAAAAGTCCGTTCTATACATCTGTGTCTCTTTTGCTATCTCACATGCAGGGTCATCATTACTATTTTTCTAAATTCCATATATATATGTCAGTATATTGTATTGGTGTTTTTCTTTCTGGCTTACTTCACTCTGTATAATCGGCTCCAGTTTCATCCATGTCATTAGAACTGATTCAAATGTGTTCTTTTTAATGGCAGAGTAATACTCCATTGTGTATATGTACCACCGCTGTCTTATCCAATCATCTGCTGATGGACATGTAGGTTGTTTCCATGTCATGGCTATTATAAACAGTGCTGCAATGAACATTGGGGTATGTGCGTCTCTTTTAGGCTTTATCATCACTGAGTTCAGATTTGCCTGAAATATGTCTTTTGGACTGGATCCATCAAAGAATTCCTTCATTGGTTTCAGATTAGTTTCTATCTTTGTCTACTTTGAAGACCCTGAAAAGAATTGAATTCTCTCAGTCTCAGGTTCCTTATTTGTAAAATCAGTAGGCAAGAATCTATTCAAATCCGTGTACTCACAGTAATTAATTTATTCACAAATGTTTCCTAATTATTAACACATGTCAGGCAGACTATTATGTGCTAGGGACATGAGAATGGTGACCAAAGTCCTTTTTCCATCTAAACTCTTGAGGGGAGTTTGCACACACACACAAACACACACATGCAGATACAAGGCAAATAATAGTGATGCATGGGGATATGTTAGAGACAACTGTGTAGAAAAGCTCTTCCAAAGTGACTTTTAGGGCAAAGACTTGAGTGAAGAGAAGAGTGAGCCTTGAGCATCTGGGGTACACTGTACCCGTGAGAGGCGATGGCGAGTGCTGAGGCAGGGCAGAGTAACGGCAGGGAGAACAGTCATCCAAGAGACAATGTGTGCAAATGGGGTTGAAGACATTGGATTTGAAAGATGTAGCAAAGAATTTGATACTTTATTCACATTTTTCCAGCCATACTACGCTGAAGTTCAAAGTCTCAACTTTATGTAATTCTCTACTATCACATCTGTTTTGTCTTAACTGAGGGTACATATGATATTAAAAACCGTTTTTAAAAATGGTTAAAAGGACTAAGGAAAATATGTATACCTATGGCTGAAGAATTGATGCTTTTGAACTGTGGTGTTGGAGAAGACTCTTGAGAGTCCCTTGGACTGCAAGGAGATCCAATCAGTCCATCCTAAAGGAGACCAGTCCTGGGTGTTCATTGGAAGGACTGATGCTGAGGGTGAAACTCCAATACTTTGGCCACCTCATGTGAAGAGTTGACTCATTGGAAAAGACCCTGATGCTGGGAGGGGATTGGTTGCAGGAAGACAAGGGGATGATAGAGAGTGAGATGGCTGAATGGCACCACCGACTTGATGCACATGAGTTTGGGTGAACTCCAGCAGGTGGCGATGGACAGGAAGGCCTGGTGTGCTGCGATTCATGGGGTCGCACAGAGTTGGACACGACTGAGTGTCTGAACTTAACTGAACTGATGGCTGATTCACATTGAGGTTTGTCAGAAAACAGCAAAATCCTTTGCCTTACTTTATTTTGTACTCCAAAGCTAAACTTGTCAGTTACTCCAGGTATCTCTGACTTCCTACTTTTGCATTCCAGCCCTCTATAATGAAAAGGACTTCTTTTTTGGGTGTTAGTTCTTGAAGGTCTTGTAGTTTTTCATAGAACGACTCAACTTTATCTTCTTCAGCATTAGTGGTTGAGGCATAGACTTAGATTACTGTGATATTGAATGGTTTGCCTTGGAAACAAACAGAGATCATTCTGTCATTTTTGAGATTGCACCCAAGTACTGCATTTTGAACTCTTGTTGACTACGATGGCTACTCCATTTCTTCTAAGGGATTCTTGCCCACAGTAGTAGATATAATAGTTATGTGAGTTAAATTCACCTTTTCCAGTTCATTTTAGTTCACTGATTCCTAAAATGTTGATGTTCATTCTTGCCATCTCCTGTTTGACCACTTCCAATATACCTTGATTCATGGACCTAACATTCCAGGTTCCTATGCAGTATTCTTCTTTACAGCACCTGACTTTACTTCCATCAGCAGTCACATCCACACTGGGTGTTGTTTTTGCTTTGACTCCCCCTCTTCATTCTTTCTGCAGTTATTTCTCCACGGATCTCTAGTAGCATATTGGGCATCTTCTGACCAGGGGATTTCATCTTTCAGTGTCCTATCCTTTTGCCTTTTCATACTGTTCATGGAGTTCTCAAAGAAAGAATACTGAAGTGGCTTGCCATTAGCTTCTCCAGTGGGCCACGTTTTGTCAGAAGTCTCCACCATGACCTGCCTGTCTTGGGTGGCCCTACACGGCATGGCTCATAGTTTCATTGAGCCAGACAAGTTTCAAGATGGTGGATTAGAAGGACGTGTGCTCCTCTTATCCTGAAAGAACTCTAAAATTACTTTGGATCACAGGAACTCCAAAATTACAACTTGCTGCTGGACAACCGTTGACAGGAAAATGTATCCAACCAAAAAAAGATACCCTATGTCCAAGGGCAAAGGAGAAGCCCCAGCAAGATGGTAGGAGGGGTAAAATCGCATTCAGGATCAAACCCCATACCCACCAGAGACACTCGGAGGGCTCAAACAAACTTTGTTGTACAGCAGGACCCAACAACCCGACAGAGACTGAGCCAGAACTGTTTTTGAGTGTCTCCTGTGGAGGTATGGGTCAGCAGTGGCCTGCTGCAGGGGAAGGGCTCTGGGTGCCGCAGACCTTGGTATGCCATAGCCCCTCTTGGAGGAGGTCACCTTAACCCCACCACAGAGCCTCCTGACTTACACTGGGCTGGTGAAATAAACCCTTGCAGAGCATAAACAAAACCTTGTGCACACCAGGACCCAGGAGAAGGGAGCAGTGACCCCACAAGAGACTGACCCAGACTTGCCTGTGAGTGTCCAGAAGTCTGCAGCAGGGGCATGGGTCACAGTGGCCTGCTGCAGGGCTGGAGGCACTGAGTGTGGTAGTGCGTGCATGGGATCTTTGGAAGGAGGTCGCCATTCTCTTCATTACCTCCACCATAGCTTGGCCTCAGGTCCAACAATAGGGAGGGAACACAGCCCTGCCCATCAAGAGAAAACTAGATTAAAGA
>NW_024073734.1:0-665 GCF_014754425.2 Oryx dammah
GGATCCAGATCAGGTAGAGCCTAGATGACCCTGGGAGGGCCTGAGATTGCACCCAAGTGGAGAGAAAAGTCCCCAGAGGGTTTGGAGCAGCAGAGTGGAATGCCATTTTATAGATATGGACACTGAGACCTGGAAGGCAGGATGGTTTCCCTGGCACTACAGGCTAGGCAGTGTCCAGTAGGGCTCAGGCATTTGGACTTACATCTCAGTCTTTTCATGTGCCAGTAGCCTGCAGACCTATCCTGTCTTTTGTTCTGGGGGTCTTTAGGCAAAGCTGTGATCAGATACCCTGTTGGGAAGGATGAACTGACCTCTGCATGACTCAACCTTGTTCCTTTCCAAGGCCACCCTGCCCCAGCCTTCAGCTTCCAGACTAATTCTCTCCCAGCCAGCACCAGGATCAGCCCTTCTCCTTCCACTCTCTTCCTGGGACTAAACATCTTTTTTCAAGCACACAGTTTAAGATATAGATTTGGTGGGCTACCGGAGATCAGTGATTTAAATGGAGAGGACTCGGTTTTCAAGATGTCATTTTTGGGAATTTTCCAGGGGCAGGAGGATGATTTGGGGACAATCTGAAATTAGAGCCCATAGTAGGCATTTACTATTCCTCTTGCCCTCTGCTAATAAGAGGCAGGAAGATAAACAGTGAATTATCATTATTT
>NW_024073734.1:765-3770 GCF_014754425.2 Oryx dammah
GACAATCTGAAATTAGAGCCCATAGTAGGCATTTACTATTCCTCTTGGCCTCTGCTAATAAGAGGCAGGAAGATAAACAGTGAATTATTATTATTTATTATTGAGGGACACTATGTAATATGAGACTGGTCAGTTCTTCAAGTAGACATAACAATGCTAAATGTGCGTGCCTCTAACAACAGAACCTCAAACACCATGAAGCTAAAGCAGATAAAGCTGAAAGGTGAAATACAGCAATTCACCGTCATTACAGGTTGGAGAGATCAACACTCCTGTCTCAGTAAGGGGAAGAACAAAGAGACGAAAGTTGGCATGGATATCATTATTACTGAGAGCTTAGTACGTGCCAGGTGTATGGTAAACACATTTTCCTATCTGGCTAACACAGCAGCCTATGAGTTAGGTGTTCTTGCCATCTTTTTTTAACAGATGTGGAAACTGAAGCATCTAGAGGCTAAATTGTTTACAAAACCACAAGTTAGTGGCAAAGCTAACTTGATTCCAAAATCTAACCTCTTTTTTTCATACTCTGCTCCCTCCCAGGTAAGGAATAGGGCTGAAATGATGAGTCCCAAGCCCTCTGTCATCCCCGCTCTGTGGAGATGTGTGTGCCAGACCTGTCCAGCACTCTGAGAGGGGTGCTGTGTTGATCATTCCCACATTGTTCCACGACCACCTTCCAGTCACCGGTGTCATCAGTTTCAACGCCGACACTAAACTGGAGGACCAAGTTGAGGGCCAAGTCGACAATCTCCCCCAACACAGGCCTGCAGGGAAATAGGTTCACAGTGAACAGAGGTGGAGAAGTCTCTTCACATTGCCCACGTTAGTCTCTCTCTTGTGTGGACATTATATGGGGTGTCTATTGACAAGGACAGGCCTGGTGTGCTGTGGTCCATGGGATCACAAAGAGTTGGATAGGACTTAGTGGCTGAACAACAAATGGACAGTATCAATACTATCTGTTTTCTTTATGGAATTTACATTCTTACATTAGGAATTTCTTCTCCTGGCCTCAAGGATTTGGCATTTGTGACATTTCTATAGAGTATCACTCCAATGTTTAAAACAAAAATAAGAGTTAGCATTTCCTAAGAGAATACTATGTTATGTATTTCCAAAATGGTATTTTACCTGGATTAATCCATTTATTCTTTATAGTTATACTATTGAAAAAAGTACTATCATTTTCTCTGTTTTCAGAATGAGGAAACGTGTGGTGTAGCGAAGGTAAGTAACTATCTCAGGATTGCATAACTAATGAATGAGGAAGTCATAGTGCACTTTAATTTCTAAAGACTCCTACACATCTTCATTTCCTATCTCTCTGTATCTTCAAAGTAATTAAAAGACCTAGAAATTATATTTTCCATGTAATTTTTACATGCTCTTCATTACATACTGTTCATTGCTATATGGCCCATACTGGTCACTGCCATTAAAAGAGAATCTTTTTTTTTTTTTTTTGGATACTAAATTTATTAGACAGGAAATTTGGGGATAATATTTTACACAGCAGTAGATAACTGTAGCTCACTCCTTTACCAGTTTGCTTATGAGATCATATTTTCTCTTTGTTGATTATTTCTAATTCATTCAGCTGACATTTATTAAATGTCATATACTATAACAGGCTCTTGATATTCTTTTTTTTTTTTAAAATTTATTTATTTATTTTTAATTTTTACTTTACAATTCTGTATTGGTTTTGGCATAGATTGACATGAATCCACCACAGGTGTACATGCGTTCCCAAACATGAACCCCCCTCCCACCCCCCTCCCCACAACATCTCTCTGGGTCATCCCCGCGCGTCAGCCCCAAGCGTGTCATATCCTGCATCAGACATAGACTGGTATTTCGATTCTTACATGTTATTATACATGTTTCAATGCCATTCTCCCAAATCATCACACCCTCTCCCTCTCCCTCTGAGTCCAAAAGTCCGCTATACACATCTGTGTCTCTTTTGCTGTCCTGCATACAGGGTCATCATTGCCATCTTCCTAAATTCCATATATATGTGTTAGTATACTGTATTGGTGTTTTTCTTTCTGGCTCACTTCACTCTGTATAATCGGCTCCAGTTTCATCCATCTCATCAGAACTGATTCAAATGTATTCTTTTTAATGGCTGAGTAATACTCCATTGTGTATATGTACCACAGCTTTCTTATCCATTCATCTACTGATGGACATCTAGGTTGTTTCCATGTCCTAGCTAAGACCTATATACAGAAAACTTTAAAACACTGATGAAAGAAATCAAAGAGGACACTAATAGATGGAGAAATATACCATGCTCATGGATCGGAAGAATCAATATAGTGAAAATGAGTATATTACCCAAAGCAATCTACAAATTCAATGCAATCCCTATCAAGATACCGGCGATATTTTTCACAGAACTAGAACAAATAATTTCAAGATTTGTATGGAAATACAAAAAACCACGAATAGCCAAAGCAATCTTGAGAAAGAAGGATGGAACTGGAGGAATCAATTTGCCTGACTTCAGGCTCTACTACAAAGCCACAGTCATCAAGACAGTATGGTATTGGCACAAAGACAGACATATAGATCAATGGAACAAAATAGAAAGCCCAGAGATAAATCCACATACATATGGACACCTTATCTTTGACAAAGAATTCTTTCAGTTCAGTTCAGTCGATCAGTTGTGTCCGACACTTTGCAACCCCACGAATTGCAGTACGCCAGGCCTCCCTGTCCATCACCATCTCCCAGGATTCACTCAGACTCAGGTCCATCGAGTCCGTGATGCCATCCAGCCATCTCATCCTTGGTCTTCCCCTTCTCCTCCTGCCCCCAATCCCTCCCAGCATCAGAGTATTTTCCAATGAGTCAACTCTTCACATGAGGTGGCCAAAGTACTGGAGTTTCAGCTTTAGCATCATTCCTGCCAAAGAAATCCCAGGGTTGATCGCCTTCAGAATAGACTGGTTGGATTTCCATGTAGTCCAAGGGACTCTCTATAGTCTTCT
>NW_024073735.1:0-3770 GCF_014754425.2 Oryx dammah
AGGCGGGTAGGTAGGGGAATTATTTGATTTGCAACAAGGGTGTGATACTCCCTCTCGAAGATCAAGAGGGAAGGTGTGATTTGCCTCGAGATTCCTCAGCGGAAAATGGCCTCATCTAGCTTGGAGGGGAGAATCTCGTGGAGTTTCTTGAGTTGTGGCGGGACCTTTTCGAATTACGACGTTGACCTCTGGGAACCTCCCTTGTGGCCTCAGGAAAGGCCAGTCTCCATGCTAGTTTCTAGGTGCTTGTCGGGATTCCTCTGCATTTTGTGCCATGGACTAAGTCCTCGTCTGGAGTCTATGAGGGAACCTGAGGATTCCTCTGCACTGCTGACATGGCTCTTGTGGTACTTCCGGAGGCAACCACAGGGGAGTCTGTCCTAGTCTCGAGTGGGGACATGCACGTCCGCATTCCTCACGAGCTGGAGCAGCCGCGGCAGGCTTCCCGTCGCCTTGATACAGAGATCAGCGCCATTCCATGGAGGCTTTCCCACGAGTGTTTCCCACAGAGCTGTCACACGTGCCACTGTGGTGTGAGTTGATATTCGGTGTGCAAGTCGACGCAGTGCAGGGAAATCAGGTTCATCGGCCGTGGGCTGAGACATTTTGTGCACATTGGGAACGGTGGCACCAGCCCTGGATTTCTCCTCGAAATTCATGTGGAGAGCGCCTCCTCCGAGATGCGCCTGAAAAGCCGGGAATCCTTTCCCGACGAAAAAGGGAATGGAAACCTCATCTAGAGCTATGAGGAGGAAATGGGGCTCCTCTTGATGTGGGCGGGACCCTTGGGGTTCCTCTCGAGTGGAGGCGGGTATGTAGGGGAACTTCTTGAGTTGCAGCAAGGGTGTGAAGGACCCTTTCGAAGTTCAAGAGGGAAGGTGTGATTTGCCTCAAGACGCCTCAGCAGAAACGGGCCTCATTTCACCTGGAGGGGAGAACCTCGTAGATTTTCAAGAGTTGTTGCGGGACCTTCTCGAGTTACGACGTTGACCTCTGGGACCCTCCCTTGTGGCCTCAGGAAAGGCCAGTCTCCATGCGAGTTGCCAGCGGCCTGTCGGGAATCCTCAACATTCCGATCCATGGCCCAAGTCATCGTCTGGCGTCTATGACGGAACCTGAGGATTCCTCTCCACTGCTGACATGGATCTTGGGGTACTTCCGGAGGCAACCACAGGTGAGACTGTCCTAGTCTCGAGTGGGGACATGCACGTCCGCCTTCCTCACGAGATAGAGCAGCCGCGGCAGGCTTCCCGTCGACTTGATAGAGGGATTTGCGTCATTCTATATAAGATTTACCACGAGGGAATCCCACAGGGCTGTCACACGTGCCACTGTGGTGTGAGTCGATCCTCGGTGTGCAAGTCGACGCAGTGCAGGGAAATCAGGTTCTTCTGCAGAGGACTGAGACATTTTGTGCACATTGGAAATGGTGGCACCACCGCTGGAGTTCCTCTCGAATTTCCTGTGGAGAGCGCCTCCTCCGAGATGCGCCAGGAAAGCCGGGAATCCTTTCCCGACGAAGCAGGGAATGGAACTCTCATCTAGAGCTATGATGATTAAACGGGGCTCCTCTTGATGTGGGCGGGACCCTCGGGATTCCTCTCGAGTGGAGGCGGGTATGTAGGGGAACTTCTTGAGTTGCAGCAAGGGTGTGAAGGACCCTTTCGAAGATCAAGAGGGAAGGTGTGATTTGCCTCAAGAAGCCTCAGCGGAAACGGGCCTCATTTCACCTGGAGGGGAAAACTTCGTGGATTTTCTCGAGTTGTGGTGGGATCTTGTCGAGTTACGACGTTGACCACTGGGACCCTCTCATGTGGCCTCAGGAAAGGCCAGGCTCCATGCGAGTTGCGAGCGACCTGTCGGGAATCCTCTGCAGTCGGTACCGGGGCCTAAGTCCTCGTGTGGAGTCTATGACAGAACCTGAGGATTACTCTCCAGTGCTGACATGGATCTTGGGGTACTTCTGGAGGCACCACAGGGGAGTCTGTCCTGGTCTGGTGTGAGGACATGAAAGTCTGCTTTCCTCATGAGCTGGAGCAGCCGTGGCAGGCTTCCGTCACCTTGATACAGGGATCTGTGGCATTATATGGAGGCTTTCCCACGAGGGTTTCCCACAGGGCTGTCACACGTGCCACTGTGGTGTGAGTCGATCCTCGATGTGCAAGTCGAGGCAGTGCGGGGAAATCAGGTTCTTCTGGAGTGCACTGAGACATTTTGTGCACATTGGGAATGGTGGCACCAGCCCTGGAGTTCCTCTCGACTTTCCTATGGAGAGCGCCTCCTCCGAGATGTGCTAGGCAGGCCGGGAAACCTTTCCCGACGAATCAGGGAAAGGAACTCTCATCTCGAGCTATGAGGAGGAAACGGTGCTCCTCGTGATGTGGGCCGGACCCTCGGTGTTCCTCTCGAGTGGAGGCGGGTATGTAGGGGAACTTCTTTAGTTGCAGCAAGGGTGTGAAGGACCCTTTCGAAGTTCAAGAGGGAAGGTGTGATTTGCCTCGAGACGCCTCAGCAGAAACGGGCCTCATTTCACGTGGAGGGGAGAACCTCGTGGATCTTCAAGAGTTGTGGCGGGACCTTCTCGAGTTACAACGTTGACCTCTGGGACCCTCCCTTGTGGCCTCAGGAAAGGCCAGTCTCCATGTGAATTGCCAGCGGCCTGTCGTGAATCCTCAGCATTCCGTTCCATGGCCCAAGTCCTTGTCTGGCGTCTATGACGGAACCTGAGGTTTCCTCTCCACTGCTGACATGGATCTTGGGGTAGTTCCGGAGGCAACCACACGCGAGACTGCCCTAGTCTCGAGTGGGGACATGCACGTCCGCATTCCTCATGAAATAGAGCAGCCGCGGCAGGCTTCCCGTCGCCTTGATACAGGGATCTGCAGCATTCCATAGAGGATTTCCCACGAGGAAATCCCACAGGGCTGTCACACGTGCCACTGTGGTGTGAGTCGATCCTCGGTGTGCAAGTCTACGCATTGAAGGGAAATCAGGTTCTTCTGCAGTGGACTGAGATATTTTGTGCACATTGGAATTGGTGGCACCACCGCTGGAGTTCCTCTCGAATTTCCTGTGGAGGGCGCCTCCTCCGAGATGCGCCAGGAAAGCCGGTAATCCTTTCCCGAAGAAAAAGGGAATAGAACACTCATCAGGAGCTGTGAGGAGGAAACGGGGCTCCTCTTGATGTGGGCGGGACCCTCGGTGTTCCTCTCGAGTTGAGGCATAAATATAGGGGAACTTCTTGAGTTGCAACAAGGGTGTGATACTCCCTTTCGAAGTTCAAGAGGGAAGGTGTGATTTGCCTCGAGACGCCTCAGCAGAAAAGGGCCTCATCGAGCCTGGAGGTGAGAACCTCGTGGATTTTTCCGAGTTGTGGCGGGACATCTCGAGTTACGACATTGACCACTGGGACCCTCCCTTGTGGCCTCAGGAAAGGCCAGTCTCCATGCGAGTTGCGAGCAGCCTGTCGGGAATCCTCTGCATTCCGTGCCATGGCCTAGTCCTCGTCTGGAGTCTAGGATGGAACCTGAGGATTCCTCTCCACTGCTGACATGGATCTTGGGGTAATTCTGGAGGAAACCACAGGGGAGTCTGTCCTAGTCTCGAGTGGGGACATGCACGTCCGCATTCCTCACGAGCTGGAGCAGCTGCGGCAGGCTTCCCGTCGCCTTGATACAGGGATCTGCGGCATTCCATGTAGGCTTTCGCAAGAGGGTTTCCCACAGGGCTGTCACACGTGCCACTGTGGTGTGAGTCGTTCCTCGGTGTGC
>NW_024073736.1:0-1313 GCF_014754425.2 Oryx dammah
CACTTGGGATCTCCCAGCCAGGCCTTGCAGACACACGCAGCTGGGCTGCCTGCTCCGTCACAGAGGAGGCTCGCTTCCCAGCGTGCTGTGCACTCGGCTTCCATGCGTTGGCGCCCCGCGCCTCCTGGTGGTCTTGGCACCGGGGCTGCTTTCATGAGCTGGGGCTGTGGGCGGGAGCTCAGAACCCCAGGGGCAGGCCCCAACCACTTGCAAGCGACTGTGCTGGGGAGGAGAGCCCTAGGGAAACTCGGTATGTCAAGCGCTGGCATGCGAGCAGGGACTCATCCTCCGCGTTGTGGGGCTGCCTCCCCCACCCTGGGGCCCTGGGAACAGCCCGGTGGTCTCCGTGCTGCGCTGAGTCCGGGCGGCCAAGCACCAGCAGGAGAAGGTTTGCAGTTGGGCTTCCCTCCCTTCTGACACAGCGCTAAGTGCTGGAGCCCTTGACAGGATGAAAGCCACCGGCGCCTAAACCCTCACCAAGGGCGCCTGGGCCCTAGTTGCAAAGATAAGGCAGGAGAGGAGCTGAGGCCAGGAATGCGCCAGTGGCGTCTCCCAGCCTGGGGCAGCATGCTCCTTCCTGGGCAGGAACACTAGCAGCGAGACAGTCTGGTCTAGTCTCGCCCAGGGCAGAGGAGCCTCACATCAGGGACTCTGCCATATCGGACCTAGGAGCAGAGCTGGAGCTCTGCCGTTCTGGAGGAGCACTTGGGATCTCCCATCCAGGACTTGCAGATGCACGCAGCTGGGCTGCCTGCTCCTCCCCTGAGTAGGCTCGCTTCCAAGCGTGCTGTGCCTTCGGCTTCCATGCGGGGGCGCCACACGCCTCCCAGATCTCTCGGCTCCGGGGCTGCTTCCCTGAGCTGGGGCTGTGGGCGAGAGCTCAGAACCGCAGGGGCAGCCCCAAACCACTTGCACACGTCTGTGCTGGGGAGGAGAGCCCTAAGGAAATTCAGTCTCTCAAGCGCTAGAAGGCGAGGAGGCACGCAGCCTCTGCATTGTGGCGCTCCCTCCCCCACCCAGAGGCCCTGGGAGCAGCCCGGTGCTGTCAGTGCTGCGCTGAGTCTGGGCGGCCTAGCACCAGTTAGAGAAGCCTTGCAGTTGGGCTTACCTCCCGTCTGTCACAGCTCTAAGTGCTGGAGCCCTTGGCAGGGTGAAAGCCACCGGCGCCTAAACCCTCCCCAAGGGCCCGTGGGCCCTAGGTGCAAAGGCAAGGCAGGAGAGGAGCTGAGGCCAGGAAGGCGCCAGTGGCGTCTCCCAGCCTGGGGCAGCATGCTCCTTCCTGGGCAGGAACACTAGCAGCGAGGCAAGTCTGG
>NW_024073736.1:1413-3770 GCF_014754425.2 Oryx dammah
AGCATGCTCCTTCCTGGGCAGGAACACTAGCAGCGAGGCAAGTCTTGCAAGTCTCGGCCAAGGCAGAGCAGCGTCACACCAGGGACTCAGCCGGATCGTGCCTGTGAGCAGAGCTGGAGCTCTGCCTTTCTGGAGGCGCACTTGGGATCTCCCAGCCAGGCCTTACAGACGCACTCAGCTGGGCTGCCTGCTCTTCCCCCGAGGAGGCTGGGTTTCCCGCATGATGTGCACTTGGCTTCCATGCGTGGGCGCCACGTTTCTCCCGGAGGTCTTGGCTTCGGGGCTGCTTCCCTGAGCTGGGGCTGTTGGCGGGAGCTCAGAACCGCAGGGGCAGGCCCCACCCACCAGCACACATCTCCTCTGGGGAGGAGCGCGCTAGGGAAACTTCATCTGTCAAGCACTTGAAGGTTGACTTCGGACTCAGCCTCTGGCTGTGCGACTGCAGCCCCCATCCAGTGGCCCTGGGAGCCTGGTGCTATCTTTTCGCTGCTGAGTCTGTGTGGCGGAGCACCAGCCGGAGAAGCCATTCAGTTGCACTTCCCTTCCCTCTGACAGACTGCTCACTGATGGAGCCCTTGATAGTGTGAAAGCCACCGACGGTTAACCTTTCCACACGAACGCCTGTGGCCTAGGTGCCAAGGCATGGCAGGAGCTGAGCTGAGGTCAGGACCGTCTCAGTGGCCTCTCCCAGCCTGGCGCAGCCTGCTCCTTCCTGGGCAGTAACCATTGCAGCGAGGCATGTCTGGGCAAGGCTCGCCCAGGCCAGAGCATCCTCGCGGCTGGAACACTGTCAGATCGGGCCTCTGAGCAGAGCTGGAGCTCTGCCCTTCTAGAGGCGCACTTGGGATTTCCCAAGCAGGCCTTGCAGATGCACGCAGGTGGGCTGCCTGCTCTTCCCCCGAGGAGGCTCGCTTTCCCGCATTCTGTGTACTCGGCTTCCATGCGGGGGTGCCACGCGCCTCCCGGAGGTCTTGGCTCATGGGCTGCTTCCCTGAGCTGGGCCTGTGGGCGGGAGCTCAGAACCACAGGTGCAGGCCCCAACCCCCAGCACACGTCTCTGCTGGGGAGGAGAGCGCTAGCGAAACTTCATCTGTCAAGCACTTGAAGGGAGACTTCGGACTCAGCCTCTGGCTGTGCGACTGCATCCCACACGCAGGGGCCCTGGAAGCCTGGTGCTCTCCTTGCGGCGCTGAATCTGTGTGGCAAAGCACCAGCGGGAGAAGCCATCCAGTTGCCATTCCCTTACCTCTGACAGAGCTCTCTCTCATGGAGCAGTTGGCTGTGTGAAAGCCACTGGCCCTTAACCCCTCCCCAAGGACGCCTGGGGCCTAAGTGCCAAGGCATGGCAGGAGCGCAGCTGAGGTCAGGAAGGTGTCTGTGACCTCTCCCAGCCTGGTGCAGCCTGCTCCTTCCTGGGCAGTAACCATTGCAGCGAGGCATGTCTGGGCAAGGCTCGCCCAGGGCAGAGCAGCCTCGCCCCTGGGACTCTGTCAGATCGGGCCTCTGAGGTGAGCTAGAGCTCTGCCGTTCTGGAGGTGCACTTGGGATTTCCCAAGCAGGCTTTGCAGACCTACGCAGCTGGGCTGCCTCGTCTTCCCCCGAGGAGTCTCGCTCTCCCACATGCTGTGCACTCGGCTTCCATGCGGGGGCGCCACGCGCCTCCTGGAGGTCTTGGCTCAGGGGCTGCTTCCCTGAGCTGGGGCTGTGGGCGGGAGCTCAGACACGCAGGGGCAGGCCCAAACCACTTGCACACGTCTGTGCTGGGGAGGAGATCCCTAGGGAAACTCGGTCTGTCAAGCACTGGCAGGCGAGCAGGGACTCAGCCTCCGCGTTGTGGGGCTGCCTCCCCCACCCAGGGGCCCTGGGAGCCTGGTGCTCTCCGTGCTGTGCTGAGTCCGGGCTGCCAAGCACCAGCTGGAGAAGCCTTCCAGTTTGGCTTCCCTTGCATCTGACATAGTGCTAAATGCTGGAGCCCTGGGCAGTGTGGAACCCACCGGCCCCTAACCCCGACCGCAAACCTACATCTCGACCCTGAACGCAAAACCCGAAACCCTGAACCCCTAACTAGAACATCGAACCCCAAACCCCAAACCCCAACCCGAGCTGCGAAACCGTAACCCTAACCCAACCCCGAATCCAAACCCTTATTCGTAAACTCCGAACCCAAACCCTGAAGCCAACGTCAATCCCCTAATCCCTAAGCTGAACCCCAATCCCCGAACTGCAGTATCTGAACCCCAAACCCATAATCCGAACCACAATCTCCAAACCCTGCACCCTAAACCCATAATCTGAGCCCCAAACCATGAACCCCTATCCCATAATCCTAATCCATACCTCGAACCCCAAACCCCAAA
>NW_024073737.1:0-3770 GCF_014754425.2 Oryx dammah
TTTGACCTCCTCTCATCTCTCACTCTCACCTGCTGCCCAGAATTCCCCTCATCATCTTGTCCCTCAAGCTATCACCATCTCTCCCCCGAGCAGCTGAGCCTGCATCCTACCTGATCTTCCCAATTCCACACTGGGTCCATTCAACATCTCACTCCCCAAGGCACAGCTTGTCACGCCCTTACTCTTCTCTGATGGGAAAAGATTGATAACTTACTCCTGACTCTCAGAAATGGGTGCCCAAATGTTACATAATTTGGGAAGTGTCGTATTTAATGTCACTGCAGCTTCTTGTAATACAAGACTAGCAGTCTTCTGTATACAGCCACATTCAGTTCAGTTCAGTTCAGCTGATCAGTCGTGTCCGACTCTTTGCGATCCCATGAATCTCAGCACACCAGTCCTTCCTGTCCATCACCAACTCCTGGAGTTCACACAGACTCGCGTCCATCGAGTCAGTGATGCCATCCAGCCATCTCATCCTCGGTCGCCCCATTCTCCTGCCCCCAATCCCTCCCAGCATCAATCTTTTCCAATGAGTCAACTCTTCGCATGAGATGGCCAAAGTACTGGAGTTTCAGCTTTAGCATCATTCCTTCCAAAGAAATCCCAGGTTTGATCTCCTTCAGAATGGACTGGTTGGATCTCCCTGCAGTCCAAGGGACACTCAAGAGTCTTTTCCAATACCACAGTTCAAAAACATCAGTTCTTCGGCGCTCAGCCTTCTTCACAGTCCAACTCTCACATCCATACATGACGACTGGAAAAACCATAGCCTTGACTAGTTGGACCTTAGTCGGCAAAGTAATGTCTCTGCTTTTGAATATGCTATCTAGATTGGTTATAACTTTTCTTCCAAGGAGTAAGCATCTTTTAATTTCATGGCTGCAGTCACCATCTGCAGTGATTTTGGAGCCCAAAAAATAAAGTCTGACACTGTTTCCACTGTTTCCCCATCTATTTCCTATGAAGTGATGGGACCAGATGCCATAATCTTTGTTTTCTGAATGTTGAGCTTTAAGCCAACTTTTTCACTCTCCTCTTTCACTTTCATCAAGGGACTCTTTTGTTCTTCTTCACTTTCTGCCATAGGAGTGGTGTAATCTGCATATCTGAGGTTCTTGACGTTTCTCCTGGCAATCTTGAATCTAGCTTGTGTTTCTTCCAGTCCAGCGTTTCTCATGATGTACTCTGCATAGAAGTTAAATAAGCAGGGTGACAATATACAGACTTGACGTACTCCTTTTCCTATTTGGAACCAGTCTGTTGATCTTTGTCCAGTTCTAACTGTTGCTTCCTGGCCTGCATACAGGTTTCTCAAGACGCAGGTGAGGTGGTCTGGTATTCCCATCTCTTTCAGAATTTTCCATAGTTTATTGTGATCCACACAGTCAAAGACTTTGGCATAGTCAAGAAAGCAGAAATAGATGTTTTTCTGGAACTCTCTCAGTTTTTCCATGATCCAGCGGATGTTGGCATTTTGATCTCTGGTTCCTCTGCCTTTTCTAAAACCAGCTTGAACATCAGGAAGTTCACGGTTCACGTATTGCTGAAGTCTGGCTTGGAGAATTGTGAGCATTACTTTACTAGCATGTGAGATGAGTACAATTGTGCGGTAGTTTGAGCATTCTTTGGCATTGCCTTTCTTTGGGATTGGAATGAAAACTGACCTTTTCCAGTCCTGTGGCCACTGCTAAGTTATCCAAATGTGCTGGCATATTGAGTGCAGCACTTTCACAGCATCATCTTTCAGGATTTCAAATAGCTCTTCTGGAATTCCATCACCTCTTCTAGCTTTGTTCATAGTGATGCTTTCTAAGGCCCACTTGACTTCGCATTCCAGGATGTCTGGCTCTAGATGAGTAATCACACCATCGTGATTATCCGGGTCGTGAAGATCCTTTCTGTACAGTTCTTCTGTGTATTCTTGCCATCTGTTCTTAATATCTTCTGCTTCTGTTATGTCCATACCATTTCTGTCCTTTATCGAGTTCATCTTTGCATGAAATGTTCCCTTGGTATCTCTAATTTTCTTGAAGAGATCTCTAGTCTCCCACATAAAACTCATACCAGATGATATGTCTTCCAGAAACAGATCATTTCCTTCACCTAATATGCACTTTTTCTGTTCCTCTTTTAATGTCTCCTTCATCTTCTTCAGTTTTCAGTTCAATCCTTATGTTTTTAAGTTGGAAGTTTTAGAGAATTCCATATATCCCCCCAGTCTTTGATTTCTGAACAACACATATATCTCTCTAGTAATATTTTCTCTATCTCTTTATATAAATATATATATACACACAAGTGTTAGTTGCTCAGTTGTGTGTGACTCTTTGCATCCCCATGGACTGTAACCTGCCTAGCTTCTCTGACCATGGAATTCTTCAGGCAAGAATACTGGAGTGGGTTGCCATTCTGTTTTCCAGGGGATCTTCCCAACCCAGGGATCAAACCTGGGTCTACTACATTGATCATAGATTCTTAACTATCTGAGACACTAGGGAAGCCTGGGATATGTATATATAACTGAATTTTAATTTGCTGTTACTTTCCAAGCAAATAGTAAGCCCGTTCATTTTAGTTTAAATCCTATGTTTCCACTTTCTATGTATGAATATTAGTCCAGTTGACAATACACAATGTTTTGTCAACGATAATTAGCTGAATGATCTTGCCTAATATTTTGAAAATATTTTTCTCAAAAGCAACATTAATTTCATCTGTGTTTCTATTTTTTTCTGTATCTGACTCATGTGATCCTGTGAATCTATTTGCACCATCTCACTCCTCACCATCCTCATACTTTCATGTTATTAATCTCCTATCAATGTCCTTGGTTGGCATATTTCTGGACCAAAATGAAATCGATATTTACGCACTTGAGACTACCCAAGACCTCTTTGCTGGTCTAGGTCTCCTTACTTCTACACCCTCAGTGCCTTGATTTAATTGGGTCCATGAAGTCACCTCTGATTGTCTTTGACTAACTCAGTGGGTTAGGAGAACTCTCAAGGAGGACCCTGAATTCCCATTCTGTGTATTGATGATATATGCTTTTTCTAGGTCACTATCTTTATTTTCACATGTGATAAAGGAATTTTTTTTTACTATCTACACAAGCCTATCGTCATATATTATGGCATGATAATAAGGAAAATCATTGTAAATATTCAACAGATGGTGGTAAGAGTTACAGTGTAATCAGTCATCAAAAGGGTCTATGTGATAAAAGAACATGTAAAGAGAGAGTGACCTGAATTATGAGAGAGTCATCCTCCAGTCAGAATGGCCATCATTTAAAAGGCTACCAATAATAAATGCTAGAGAGGGCGTAGAGGAAAAGGAATCCTTCCAGACTCTTGGTGGGAGTGTAAATTTTTGCAGCCACTATGGGAAAAATTATGGAGGATTTTAAAACAGATAAAATAGAGTTACTGTATAATCCTATAATCCCACTCCTAGACATATATCCAGATTAAATTCTAATTCAGAAAGATGCATGCACCACCCCAGTACTCATTGCTGCGCTATTTACAGTAGCCAAGCCATGGAAGCAACCTACATGTCCATCAACTGGTAAATAAAGAAGACATACAATGGAATAGTAATCATAAAAAAGGATGAAATAATGTCATTTGCAGCAACATGGATGGACCTAGAGATTTTTATATCCACTGAAGTAAGATAGAAAGAGAAAGAGAAATATTGTGATATCACCTATATTTAGAATCTAAAAAAAAAGATGTAAATGAAACAGAAATAGACTCATATAC
>NW_024073739.1:0-601 GCF_014754425.2 Oryx dammah
AAACTTTAGTTTGTTGACTAAAAGCAACATACAACTTCTCCTAGGCAGGAAGAGCAGACATCACCATGAAGGACTTTGGTGCTTTTCTAGTTATCAGGAGATGCAAGACTTGGGCTCATAAAATCAGCTCCTGAAAGTATCTATCTGAAGACCTGTTCTGCCAGCTTTTCCCAGAGCACAGAGTGCCTCAGCTCTCCACAGTGAACTCCTTTCAGGGGCTTCTGAAAGTCAGCAGCTGCAGCAGCATTTGATTTAATCCTTGTAGAGGTAGATGCCAAGTGCCAATTTGTAGTTGACACAAGCTTTTATTCAGTGTGGTGATTAGTGCTGGTTCATGTGCTAAAGAACTTACTCTAACAATATGCAACAGGAGGGTGAAATTTGGAGACAGCAATCAGTTAGGAGGGGTGAGTAACATATAGCAATTCATACCCCAGGCTTTGCAGGGGATGGGGAGGTGAGGGGTGCTAAAATTTGATGTGACTTTTTATCATGTGATTCCTACTCATCTTGTATGACTTTAGGCTATCTTAAATAATTGAAAATGGAGTCTCAGTGGCCAATGTGAGCCTGCAAGATGATTGTTTCTAAATATCCTATG
>NW_024073739.1:611-3768 GCF_014754425.2 Oryx dammah
CCACAGGTGCACATGTGTTCCCCATTCTGAATCCCCCTCCCACCTCTCTCCCGGTACCATCCCTCTCGGTCATCCCAGTGCACCAGCCCCGAGCATCCTGTATCATACATCGAACCTGGACTGATGATTCGTTTCATATATGATAATATACATGTTTCAATGCCATTCTCCCAAATCATCCCACCCTCTCCCTCTCCAAATACCAAGTAAAAATGAAAATATGGGCAAAGTACATATAAATGCTGACAAAATTAAAGCCCAAAGAAGGTAACACTGACTAATACAGCATAATTCAGGTCAAAAGAAAGAAATGAAGCAAAGAAAATTTTCAGTTATGGTGATCCTCAAATATAAATATCTTTGTGCTCCAAATAACATGGCTAAGACAAAACCAAGAAAACATAAAATGCTGAGGTAAAAGTACAAATTTAAGAGAAAACTATAAAGAAAAAAATCAAAAGCCAATGAAGAATTTGCATTAAAGAAAAAAAATTACTGCAAGCAAAATTAAGCATGAAATAGTCCTAGTGTGAAGATTCTAAAAGATAAAGCTGCAAATATATGATAATAAAGAAAAATCTAGATGGAAATCATGATAGCCTAGCAAGACTTTAAATAATCAAGTATTAATCCAAAAAATAAAAACAAACACAGAATCCTCATTAGATGAGTATAAAGAAAAGTCAGTAAAATGTTCAAGGTTTTAAAAAGATTCCACATGCAGACCTTTCAATTTAACAATATAGAACAGACAATATTCATTAAAGAGTTCTGAAGTACACAAAAGCTAAAATAAGGAAGTACTTCACAGAAGAAGTACTTAAATTGTAAACCACCATGAAAAATCATTAGTGTTTCTTGTTTAAGTATATTGATAAACTAAAATTGTTGGAAAGAAGGAATTGCAAAGCAATGAGTACTAAACATGAAAAGTTGCCCAAGACCAAAAGTTGTGGCTATATTTGAAAAAGGTTGGATTAGTATTACCTATCTGAAATGGGAGTAGTTATAACTTTTCATTAACTTGAAACATCTATTAAAATCAGAAATAATACATATACGCTCCCCTTGATATTCTAAACAAGAATTAAAGCCACCTAAACTCAACGATACATGAACAAAATGTTTAGTACTGAGGTTTTCATGACAAAAACTCAGAAAGCAAATATCTTTTAATAAGAGAAGAATTGAGCCAAAGGAGCTCAGTGCCCACTGAGGAGTCAGAGATGGCTACTGGACACCACACCAGAGACACAATGCAACGCACTGGTTAAGGGTGTTCTGGACACATTAGAGGAAAAAACAAGCTGCAGGTAATGTGCATAGGACGAGCCCATTTTTGTAAATACACACAGAGCCATAGAAGTAATAATGGACTGTAAACAGATAAAAACAGGCTCCATGATTATTAGTCGGGAGAATGTTAACGAAACTGGTTCTGGTGTTGGGAAAAGTTGATAATGGCCAGTGCTGCGCTAAATATCGCCCCTCTCCACCTGGAAAGGGGCAACAGGCACTATTAGACCTTTTGGGTAATTAAAATATGAAAAGTCAATGGCACCCCACTCCAGCACCCTTACCTGGAAAATCCCATGGACGGGGGAGCCTGGTGGGCTGCAGTCCATGGGTCGCTACGAGTCGGACACGACTGAGCGCCTTCACTTTCACTTTTCACTTTCATGCATTGGAGAAGGAAATGGCAACCCACTCGTGTTCTTGCCTGGAGAATCCCAGGGACAGGTGAGCCTGGTGGGATGCCGTCTATGGGGTCACACAGGGTTTGACACGACTGAAGTGACTTAGCAGCAGCAGCAGCATACAATGACTAACTCTGGGTGCTTCAGAGAACTGTGTGGAATATGAACTATTCTTTCTCTCATGAAAAGGGAATCCACAAAACCACAAGAAAATTCAAAAAACAAAGGAACCAAAACACACCAAGAGTAGGCTGCCTATTTTGAACAGCTAATTCAGTATAGAGAATAATGAAGTAGACCAGAAAAAAATATGAATAGATGGCGTATAAGCTAAGAAAATGCAAAACGAAACAAGCTGTTTTCCATCCCCAGTTAAGGGGAAATTGGATTAAGGTGGGGCAGCCTTGCAGGAAGACCAGGTGAGTACAAGAATTGGAGAATATGAAACACATCCAAATTCAATTTATGATTGCTCCATTTATTGCACACAATAACACATGCACTGTAAGTTAGAAACGCCAGTCAGAAAAAAAGGATCTGAAAGAAGATATGCAACAGAAATGGCACCCTGCCCCCTCGGCTATCAAGATAGTGTGAGCAAGAAGCCACAGAGCCTCCAACTGGACTCAGTCCCCAGACAAAAGACTTCAAGCTATTCAGCTTGGTACTTCCAATTTTTAGGAATCTCCAATACAGAGTAGCAGTGAAGCCCTGGAGAATTCTTATCTATGTCAGTGCTCCTGTTCCAGTGATGGCATCCCTGGACCTCACCAAACAAATTCCATATCCATATTAACACTTGTATTATTTCACACTTAAATACTCATAACCTAACAGGATATTAAAAACAATCATCATGCAAATTCACATTGGCCACTGTGACTCCATTTCAAACTACCTAACATAGCCTGAAGTCATACAAGATGAATAGGAATCACATGATTAAAAGTCACATCAAATCTGTAACACCCCACCTCACCATCCCCTGCAAAGCCTGGAGTATGAATTGCTATATGTTACTCACCCCTCCTAACTGATCGCTTTCTCCAATTTCACCCTCCTGTTGCATATTGTTAGAGCAAGTCCTTTAGAACATAAACCAGCACTCATCACCACACTGAATAAAAGCTTGTGTCAACTACAAATTGGCACTTGACATCTACCTCTACAAGGATTAAATCAAATGCTGCTGCAGCTGCTGACTTTCAGAAGCCCCTGAAAGGAGTTCACTGTGGAGAGCTGAGGCACTCTGTGCTCTGGGAAAAGCTGGCAGAACAGGTCTTCAGACAGATACTTTCAGGAGCTGATTTTGAGCCCAAGTCTTGCATCTCCTGATAACTAGAAAAGTACCAAAGTCCTTCATGGTGATGTCTGCTCTTCCTGCCTAGGAGAAGTTGTATGTTGCTTTTAGTTAACAAACTAAAGTTTGTATCCTAACTACAAACTAAGTTGTGTCCGAT
>NW_024073740.1:0-3765 GCF_014754425.2 Oryx dammah
ACATCTTGGTCCCTGAACTTAACCAGGCTAGCTTCTTCCCATGTGCAAGCACCAACAGACAACCCTGAGCTCAACTTTCGGGTCCTGCCTAGCACGAGGCTAAGCACTGCCCATCTTCATGACCTCTAATAAGAGGCCTGAGCCGACATCTTGAGCCTGGCGCTGAAGCATTTTGGGAGCTCCCTTGTTGCACCCCAGAAAATGATCTTGAGCCCACATCCTGGGCCCTGCGCTGAACCCGTTGGGGCCCTGCCTTTGTCAAGCCCCCGACAAACACTCCTGAGCTCAGCTCTCGGTTCCTGCCCTGAACCATGCTGGTTCCTGCCTTTGTTTATGCCCCTGAGAAACACTCCTGCACCCGCATCTCTGTCCGTGCCATGAACCAGGCTGTGTCCTGCACTTATTCAAGGCCCTGACCAACATAGCTGAGCCTGTATCTGACTCTCATGTTAGTTCCCAGACTTATTCGAGCCACCGGCAAGCAATCCTGAGCTGACAAGTAGCTCCATTCCTCGGAACTATGGTGGCTCCCGCTATACTTCAGTCCTCCAGGAAACACGGGGGATCCCATATCCCACTCGCTGCACTCAAGAAGGTGGAGTATTGCATTTGAGCAAGACCCCAACAAACACTCCTGAGCCCTAGGACACTAGGTCCCTGCAGTCAACCAGGCCGAATCTTGCATTGGATCAAGCCTCCGGCAAACACTTCTCAGTGCCCGTCTGTTGTCTAAGCTTCCAAAAAAAATACTCCTGGGTCCACCTCTAGGTCCGTTCGCTGAATCAGGCTGGGTCCTGCCCTTGTTCAAGACACGTACAACACTCCTTAGCACAGCTCTGTGTCCCTGAACTTAACCAAGGTGGATCCTTCGCTTGTTTGTGCCCCTGAAAATGCCTACGGAGCCCACATCTAGGTCCCTTCGCTGGCCCTGGCTGGTCCTGCACGTGTTCAGACCCCAAGGGACACTGATGAGCCCACTTACGGTCCCTGCACTTAACCTGGAGGGGCCCAGTACTTGCTCAAGCCCTCAACAAATATCCCAGAGCCCATATTTCGGTCTCTCTACTGATCCAGACTGGGTCCTGGCCTTCTTCAAGCCCAGACAGTCGCTCCTGGGCCCACATCCCTAAACTGAATTCTGCTGGGTCCCTCATCAGTTCTATGCCTCGACCAACACTCTTGAGCCCATATCTCACTCCCAGAAGTCACACAGGCTAGACTCTGCCTTTATTCCAGCCCCAACAGACAGTCCAGAGCCCACAATGTTGTCTCTGCACTGACCTCGGATGGGTCCTGCGCTTGTTCATGGTGCCGGCCAACACCTCGGAGCCTCTCTCTGATTCTCAGGCTCGTCCTGGCCATATTCAAGCCAGCAACCTACAATCCTGAGCCCACAGCTCTCTTGTGCCTCCGAAATAGGGTGTGTCCTGCCTTTGGTCAGTACCCCCAAGAAACACACCCACTCCCACATTGCACTTGCTGCAATGAACAAGGCTCGACTGCCTTGGTGCAAGACCCTGACACACACTCCCGAGCTTACATTTCCATTCTTACGCAGACCATGCTCGGTCCTGCCCTTGTTCGAGGCCACAACAAATACACCTGAGCCTGCATCTTACTCCCTGTGCTGAAGCTGGCTGTGTTCTGCCCATCTTGAAGCCTCAACAGATACTCCTGAATCAACATCTAAGGACCTGCACTGAACCAGGCTGGGTCCTGCACTCCTTGCATCCCGACAAATACGCCTGATCCTCCTTTCAGTGCTTAGGCTGACCAGGAGGGTTCTGCCCTTCTTCCACCCTGACAAATACTTCTGAGGCTCATTTCGGTGCTTACCTAGACCAGGCTGGGTCCTGCCCTTCTTCAAGGCGACGACAAATAATTTGGAACCCACGTCTTGGTCCCTGCATTGAACAAGGGTAGCTTCTTCCCATGTGCAAGCACCGACAGACAAACCTGAGCCCAAATATCAGGTCCTGCACGGCATGATGCTAAGTGCTGCCCATGTTCATGAGACTTAATAACAGGTCTGAGCTGACATCTTGAGCCTGACACTGAAGCATTTTGGGAATTGCCCCTGTTGCAACAGAGAAAATGCTCCTGAGCCCACATCCTGGGCCCTACACTGAACCTGTCAGGGTCCTGCCTTTGCTCAAGCTCCCAACATAAACTCCTGAGCTCAGCTCTCAGTTCTTGCCCTGAACCATGCTGGGTCCTGCCTTTGTTTACGCCTCCGAGAAACACTCCTGTGCCCACATCTCCATCCCTGCCATGAACCAGGCTGGGTCCTGCACTTATTCAAGGCCGCGACCAACATAGCTGAGCCTGTATCTGTCTCTCATCCTAGTTCCCAGCCTTATTCGAGCCACCGGCAAGCAATCCTGAGCCGACAAGTAGCTTCATGCCTCAGAACTGTGGTGTGTCCCCAAGAAACACTGGCGATCCCACATCCCACTCGCTGTACTCAAGAAGGCGGGATCATGCCTTTGGGCAAGACCCTGACAAACACTCCTGAGCCCTAGGACACTAGGTCCCTGCAGTCAACCAGGCCAAATCTTGCATTGGATCAAGCCTCTGGCAAACACTCCTCAGTGCCCGTCTGTTGTCCAAGCTTCCGAAACTACTCCTGGCCCACCTCTAGGTCCGTTCGCTGAGTCAGGCTGGGCCCTGCCCTTGTGCAAGACACCTACAACACGCCAACACGCACCTCTGTGTCCCTGAATGCAACCAAGCTGTATCCTGCACTTTTTTGTGCCCCGGAAAACACCTCTGGAGCCCACAACTAGGTCTCTTCGATGACCCAGGGTGGTCCTACGGTTGTTCAGACCCCGAGGGACACTCATGAGCCCACCTACAGTCCCTGCACTGAACTCGGCGTGGGAGGGGGCCTGTACTTGCACAAGCCCTTGACAAATATCCTGGAGCCTACATTTCGGTCACTATACTGATCCAGACTGGGTCCTTGCCTTCTTCAAGCCCTAGACTGTCACTCTTAGGCCCACATTGCGGTCCCTGAACTGAATTCTGCTGGGTCCCACACCAGTTCCATGCCCCGACCTACAGTCTTGAGCTCATGTCTGACTCCCAGAACTCATGCAGGTTGGAACCTGCCTTTTTCCAGCCCCAAGAGACACTCCAGAGCCCACAATGTTGCCTCTGCACTGACCTAGGATGGGTCCTGTGCTTATTCAAGGTGCCAGCCAACACTGCTGAGCCTCTCTCTGACTCTCAGGCTAGTCATGACAATATTCAAGCCTCCTACCTATAATCCTGAGCCCACAGCTCACTCCCTGCCTCCGAACTAGGGTGTGTCCTGCCCTTGGTCAGTCCCCCAGGAAACACTCTCAATCCCGCATAGAACTTGCTGCACTGAACAAGGCTCGAAGTGCCTTTCTGCAAGACCACAACAGACACCCCCGAGTCCACATTTCCATCCCTATGCAGACCATGCTCGGTCCTGCCCTTGTTCAAGAGCACAAAATACCCCTGAGCCCTCATCTCAGTCCCTGTACTGAAGCAGGCTGCTTTCTGCCCATCTTGAAGCCTCAACGGATTCTCCTGAATGGACGGACATCTAAGGACCTGACTGAAACAGGGTGGGTCCAGGCCTTGTGAAACACTCTTGCAAACACTCACGAGCCTCTCTCCAGTCTCTGCACTGAACCAGGCTGGGTCCTGCACTTCCGCCCAGACAAATATGCCTGAGCCTCCTTTCGGGGCTTACACTGACCGGGCTGGGTCCTGCCCTTCTTCAGGGCCATGACA
>NW_024073741.1:0-3762 GCF_014754425.2 Oryx dammah
CAGTTTTCATCCCAAGCCCAAAGAAAGGCAATGCCAAGGAATGCTCAAACTAGCACACAATTTCACTTGAGGGCAATGGCACCCCACTCCACTACTCTTGCCTAGAAAATCCCATGGATGGAGGAGCCTGGTAGGCTGCAGTCCATGGGGTCGTGAAGAGTCAGACAGGACTGAGTGACTTCACTTTCACTTTTCACTTTCATGCATTGGAGAAGGAAATGGCAACCCACTCCAGTGTTCTTGCCTGGAGAATCCCAGGGACAGGGGAGCCTGTTGGGCTGCCATCTCTGGGGTTGCACAGAGTCGGACACGACTGAAGTGACTTAGCAGCAGCAGCATCACACGCTAGTAAAGAAATGCTCAAAATTCTCCAAGCCAGGCTTCAGCAATACGTGAACCATGAACTTCCAGATGTTCAGACTGGTTTCAGAAAAGGCAGAGGAACCACAGATCAAACTGCCAACATCCACTGGATCATCAAAAAGCAAGAGAGTTCCAGAAAAACATCTATTTCTGCTTTATTGACTATGCCAAAGCCTTTGACTGTGTGGATCATAATAAACTGTGGAAAATTCTGAAAGAGATGGGAATACCAGACCACCTGACCTGCCTCTTGAGCAACCTGTATACATGTCAGAAAGCAACAGTTAGAACTGGACATGGAACAACAGACTGGTTCCAAATAGTAAAAGAAGTCTGTCAAGGCTGTATATTGTCACCCTGCCTATTTATTATGCAGAATACATCATGAGAAATGCTGGGCTGGAAGAAGCACAAGCTGGAATCAAGATTGCTGGGAGAAATATCAATAACCTCAAATATGCAGATGACACCACTCTTATGGCAGAAAGTGAAGAAGAAGTAAAGAGCCTCTTGATGAAAGTGAAAGAGAAGAGTAGAAAAGTTGGCTTAAAGCTCAACATTCAGAAAACTAAGATCAAGGCATCCGGTCCAATCACTTCCTGGCAAATAGATGAGGAAACAGTGGAAACAGTGTCAGACTTTATTTTTTTGAGCTCCCAAATCACTGCAGATGGTGATTGCAGCCATGAAATTAAAAGACGCTTGCTCCTTGAAAGGAAAGTTATGACCAACCTAGACAGCATATTAAAATGCAGAGATATTACTTTGTCAACAAAAGTCCGTCTAGTCAAGGCTATGGTTTTTCCAGTGGTTATGTATGAATGTGAGAGTTGGACTATAAAGAAAGCTGAGTGCCAAAGAATTGATGCTTTTGAACTGCGGTGTTGGAGAAGGCTCTTGAGAGTCCCTTGGACTGCAAGGAGATCCAACCAGTCCATTCTAAAGGAGATCAGACCTGGGTGTTCATTGGAAGGACTGATGTTGAAACTGAAATGCCAATACTTTGGCCACCTGTTGCCAAGAGCTGATTCATTGTAAAAGACCCTGATGCTGGGAGGGATGGGGAGCAGGAGTAGAAGGGGACGACAGAGGATGAGATGGTTGGATGGCATCACCGTCTCAATGCACACGGGTTTGGGTGGACTCCAGAAGTTGGTGATGGATTGGGAGGCCTGGCATGCTGTGGTTCATGAGGTTGCAAAGAGTTGGACACAACTGAGCAACTGAACTGAACTGGAGCTGTCATGGCCCCTGTGGGTGTATCATTTTCCTTTCTGATTGAGGATCAAGGTCTAGTCAAAGTTGACTTGTCTGCCATTTTGGACCTATTTGATTCTAATGAGTTTATGTTGTATCCTTGGGCTATGTCATTCTTTCAAGAGCCTGCCCTGTCCCCTTCCCTCCTGTTTCACTATCAAGGCCTTGACTCAGCACTGAATATTTATATGCTACTTGAACCTTGAGACTCAAGGGAACCTGAGATCTTACTGCACTTGCACTGGTGATAGATTAGCTAGTTACCAAGGCAGATAATGTAGGAGGATGAGAGAAATATTAGGAGTGAGGCACAGGGTGAGCAGGGGAGGGGCTCCCTGTGAACCCAGGTTCTAGAAGGGGTGACTTGGGGTTGTTAGGCAGTTAGAATAGGAAAAAGGAGTCCAAATTGGTGGGGCTAAAAGGCAAAGAAGGGAAAAGCCTGAGAAAATAGAACAAAGGAAGGTCCAAGGACCAGAGTGAGAACCTCAGGTAAAACAAATAGCCCTCCTGGCTAGCCCAATTTACACAGGGCAGGCTCAGGGGGAGGAGAAAAATCAAACAAAAAGAGGAGCCAAAATTGAGGGCGGGGTAGAGGGAGCTTCTCTTCTCCTCCTGTTCTTTGCGACCCGCCCTCATGCCTCGAGGATGTATTTTCCTTTGCCTTCTAAATAAAACTGAGCTGTAACACAGAGCTGTAACACTGGTCCGTCTGTCACTTCAAATTTTTGCTGCAGCGAGACAGAACTAAGGAAATTATAAACTCCCCCAACAGGGGCACTTGAGTTTTCCTAACAGCCCACTGCCACCTTCAGTTCAGTTCATTTGCTCGGTCATGTCCGACTCTTTGCAACCCCATGAACCAAAACATGCCATGCCTTCCTGTCCCTCACCAACTCCCAGGGTCCACGCAAACCCATGTCCATTGAGTCAGTGATGCCATCCAACCATCACATCCTCTGTTGTCCCCTTCTCCTCCTGCCCTCAATCTTTCCCAGCATCAGGGTCTTTTCCAATGAGTCAGCTCTTCTCATCAGGTGGCCAAAGTATTGGAGTTTCAGCTTCAACATCAGTCCTTCTAATGAACACCCAGGACTGATCTCCTTTAGGATAGAGTGGTTGGATCTCCTTGCAGTCCAAGGGACTCTCAAGAGTCTTCTCCAACACCACAGTTCAAAAGCATCAATTCTTCGGTGCTCAGCTTTCTTCACAGTCCAACTCTCACATCCATACACGACCACTGGAAAAACCATAGCCTTGACTAGATGGACCTTTGTTGGCAAAGTAATGTCTCTGCTTTTCAATATGCTATCTAGGTTGGTCATAACTTTCCTTCCAAGGAGTAAGCATCTTTTAATTTCATGGCTGCAGTCACCACTTGCAGTGATTTTGGAGCCCCAAAAAATAAAGTCTGACACTGTTTCCACTGTTTCCCCATCTATTTGCCATGAAGTGATGGGACCAGATGCCATGATCTTCGTTTTCTGAATGTTGAGCTTTAAGCCAACTTTTTCACTCCTCTTTCACTTTCATCAAGAGGCTTTTTAGTTCCTCTTCACTTTCTGCCATAAGGGTGGTGTCATCTGCATATCTGAGGTTATTGATATTTCTCCCGGCAATCTTGATTCCAGCTTGTGCTTCTTCCAGCCCAGCGTTTCTCATGATGTATTCTGCATAGAAGTTAAATAAGCAGGGTGACAATATACAGCCTTGATGTACTCCTTTTCCTATTTGGAACCAGTCTGTTGTTCCATGTCCAGTTCTAACTCTTGCTTCCTGACATGCATACAGATTTCTCAAGAGGCAAGTCAGGTGGTCTGGTATTCCCATCTCTTTCAGAATTTTCCACAGTTTATTGTGATCCACACAGTCAAAGGCTTTGGCATAGTCAATAAAGCAGAAATAGATGTTTTTCTGGAACTCTTGCTTTTTCAATGATCCAGCAGATGTTGGCAATTTGATCCCTGGTTCCTCTGCCTTTTCTGAAACCAGCCTGAACATCTGGAAGTTCATGGTTCACGTATTGCTGAAGCCTGGCTTGGAGAATTTTGAGCATTACTTTACTAGCATGAGAGATGAGTGCAATTGTGTGGTAGTCTGAGCATTCCTTGGCATTGCCTTTCTTTGGGCTTGGGATGAAAACTG
>NW_024073742.1:0-3761 GCF_014754425.2 Oryx dammah
TCTTGCTTTTTCCATGATCCAGCGGATGTTGGCAATTTGATCTCTGGTTCCTCTGCCTTTTCTAAAACCAGCTTGAACATCTGGAAGTTCATGGTTCATGTATTGTTGAAGCCTGGCTTGGAGAATTTTGAGCATTACTTTACTAGCATGTGAGATGAGTGCAACTGTGCGGTAGTTTGAGCATTCTTTGGCATTGCCTTTCTTTGGGATTGGAATGAAAACTGACCTTTTCTAGTCCTGTGGCCACTGCTGAGTTTTCCAAATTTGCTGGGATATTGAGTGCAGCCCTTTGACAGCATCATCTTCCAGGATTTGAAATAACTCAACTGGAATTCCATCACCTCCACTAGCTTTGTTCGTAGTAATGCTTTCTAAGGCCCACTTGACTTCACATTCCAGGATGTCTTGTTCCAAAGACTAGCAAGTAGAGATAAGAAAACCTTCCTCAGCAATCAATGCAAAGAAATAGAGGAAAAGAACAGAATGGGAAAGACTAGAGATCTCTTCAAGAAAATTAGAGATACCAAGGAAACATTTCATGCAAAGATGGGCTCGATAAAGGACAGAAATGGTATGGACCTAACAGAAGCAGAAGATAGTAAGAAGAGGTGGCAAGAATACACAGAAAAACTGTACAAAAAAGATCTTCATGACCAAGATAATCACGATGGTGTGATCACTCACTCACCTAGAGCCAGACATCCTGGAAGCATCTGTGTACCTATAGCTTTATAACCAGTGCTTTATGCAGAGTCTGCTGCAAAGCTCCATCATCCATCTTAGACCCCAGCATTTGGCTCTCTGGCCCCTCCTTCTTTGTAGCCCACCTGTCCCTGCCACCGCTCTGACCCCCCACCCCGAAATGTCCCTTTTCCTGAAATGCCTCCTCTGCTTCTCTCCTGAATCCTCCTCCTGTTCTTGCTTTTATTCAGGACGTGCTCTCCTGCTCCTCTTCCAAGAAGCCTCTGCAACCCTCTTCAGTCCAGTGCGGGTTGTTCCACAGCACTCCACACATTCTTGTATTACCGCTTTGTATTTCAGTAATTTGTTTACATGTCTGTCTCCCCTCTTAGGCTATGAGCTCTGTGGCTCCAACTATGATCACATCCAAAGTACTAGTACCGTGGCTGGCACACAGGAAACTTTAAAAAGCTTGGTGAATGAACTCGTGAATGATTGTTTTCACTCTAATCAAAAGAAACAATGGCTGATGGATTCTAACCTCTACTTGACTTCTTGTTTCCTGTGTAATCCTTGATCTCTTCAATCCTAACTCTCCTTCCAGTCTTATCTGCTTATCCTGGATCAGCTGTAATCGCTCTGCCCTCTTGGATGCTCCTCTAACACTCTGACCTTGCCCCACACCAAGACTTTAGCATGTCCTACCTGGAATGCTCTTTCCCCAGGTCTCTGATCAAAGTCACTGAGCAGACATTGTAGTAATTTGTTTATTATTTGTTCATTATTATCTACCTGTTATCTCCTTCCCACCCCCACCATTAGAATATAAGCTGCTGGTAATTCCCAGGAGGTCTAGTGGTTAGGACTCCATATTTGTACTGCTGAGGGAGCAGTCTCAATCCCTCATCAAGGAACTAGAATCTCATAAGCCACAGGGCACAGTCAAAAAAAAATTTTTAATTAAGTTTAAAAAAAAGAATGTAAGCCATTGAGAGCAGAGATTTGGGTTGATTCACTGTAGTAGCTCAGCACCTAGAAAGGTATACTTGTTGTTCAGCCACCCAGTCGTGTCTGACTCTTTACAACCACATGGATTACAGCACGCCAGGCCTCCCTGTTCCTCACCATTTCCTGAAGTTTGCCCAAGTTCATGTCCATTGCATCAGTGATGCCATCCAGCCATCTCATCCTCTGATGTCTTCTTCTTGTTCTGCCCTCAGTCTTTGCCAGCATCAGGGACTTTTCCAAAGAGTCAGCTGTTCACATCAGATGACCAAAATACTGGATCTTCCCTGGTGGCTCAGAAAGATATCTAGCACTAGACAAATGCTTATTGAATAAAAATATTTCCACAGTCTGTCGGCAGCCTGCTCACTGTCGCCCTATTACTCTTTCTGTTACTCATCTACTTAAAGAATCCAAGGTTTTTAGCTAACTAGATATGACTACCTGGATTGACAACTACATAGAGCTTCCCTTGCAGGTAAATATTACTACTTGGCTAAATTCTGGCATAGGAGATGTAAGAGGAGATGATGTGTCCAGATTCTAGAATGTGTCCTGAAAGGGAGCTGCCATGATCCTTCTTTTTCTTTTAATATTTACTTATTTATTTGACTGCACCAGGCCTTATTTGTGGCATAAGAGATTTTTAGTTGTGGCATGTAGAATCTAGTTCCCTGACCAGGGATCAAACCTTGGCCGCCCCCTGCATTGGAAATGCAGAGTCTTAGCCACTGGATCACCAGGGAAGTCCTACCATGATTCTTTTCCCCTCCTTTCTCCAGCCTACTACTTGGAACGTAGACATGATGACTGGGTCTCATCTTCAATATTGAGCATGCGAGGTTCTTAGAAGACCTGTAAACATATGAAGTGATGTTTATAACACTGTAATAGTTTTGACTGACCACTTAAACCAGTGGCCTGTGAAATTTGGTGGATTCATTTGAAAAAGATTCTAAGATTATTTTCAAAATGCTGCCAGTAGGGCCAGAGTGTTCTCAGTTCAGTTCAGTTCAGTTCAGTTGCTCAGTCGTGTCCGACTCTTTGTGACACCATGAATCACAGCATGCCAGGCCTCCCTGTCCATCACCAACTCCCAGAGTTCACCCAAACTCATGTCCATCAAGTCGCTGATGCCATCCAGCCATCTCATCCTCTGTCGTCCCCTTCTCCTGCCCCCAATCCCTCCCAGCATCAGAGTCACTTCCAATGAGTCAACTCTTAGCATGAGGTGGCCAAAGTACTGGAGTTTCAGCTTTAGCATCAGTCTTTCCAATGAACACCAAGGACTGATCTCCTTTAGAATGGACTGGTTGGATCTCCTTGTAGTCCAAGAGACTCTGAAGACTCTTCTCCAACATCACAGTTCAAAAGCATCAATTCTTCAGCGCTCAGCTTTCTTCACAGTCCAACTCTCACATCCATACATGACCACTGGAAAGACCATAGCCTTGACTAGATGGACCTTTGTTGGTAAAGTAATGTCTCTGCTTTTGAATATGCTACCTAGGTTGGTCATAACTTTCCTTCCAAGGAGTAAGCGTCTTTTAATTTCATGGCTGCAGTCACCATCTGCAGTGATTTTAGAGCCCCCCAAAATAAAGTCTGACACTGTTTCCACTGTTTCCCCATCTATTTCCCATGAAGTGATGCAACCAGATGCCATGATCTTCGTTTTCTGAATGTTGAGCTTTAAGCCAACTTTTTCACTCTCCTCTTTCACTTTCATCAAGAGGCTTTTTAGCTCCTCTTCACTTTCTGCCATAAGGGTGGTGTCATCTGCATATCTGAGGTGACTGATATTTCTCCCGGAAATCTTGATTCCAGCCTGTGCTTCTTCCAGCCCAGCGTTTCTCATGATGTACTCTGCATAGAAGTTAAATAAGCAGGGTGACAATATACAGCCTTGACGTACTCCTTTTCCTATTTGGAACCAGTCTGTTGTTCCATGTCCACTTCTAACTGTTGCTTCCTGACCTGCATACAGGTTTCTCAAGAGGCAGGTCAGGTGGTCTGGTATTCCCATCTCTTTCAGAATTTTCCACAGTTTATTGACTATGCCAAAGCCTTTGACT
>NW_024073743.1:0-3761 GCF_014754425.2 Oryx dammah
GCCCCGGTACTGACTGCAGAGGATTCCCGACAGGCCGCTCGCAACTCGCATGGAGACTGGCCTTTCCTGAGGCCACAAGAGAGGGTCCCAGTGGTCAACGTCGTAACTCGAGAAGATCCCGCCACAACTCGAGAAAATCCACGAAGATCTCCCCTCCAGGTGAAATGAGGCCCGTTTCTGCTGAGGCGTCTCGAGGTAAATCACACCTTCCCTCTTGATCTTCGAAAGGGTCCTTCACACCCTTGCTGCAACTCAAGAAGTTCCCCTACATACCCGCCTCCACTCGAGAGGAACCCCGAGGTTCCAGCCCACATCAAGAGGAGCCCCGTTTCCTCGTCATAGCTCTAAATGAGAGTTCCATTCCCTGCTTCTTCGGGAAAGGATTCCCGGCTTTCCTGGCGAATCTCGGAGGAGGCGCTCTCCACAGGAAATTCGAGAGAAACTCCAGCGGTGGTGCCACTGTTCCCAATGTGCACAAAATGTCTCAGTCCACTGCAGAAGAACCTGATTTCCCTGCACTTCATAGACTTGCACACCGAGGATCGACTCACAGCACAGTGGCACGTGTGACAGCCCTGTGGGCAACCCTAGTGGGAAATCATCTATGGAATGCCGCAGATCCCTGTATCAAGGCGACGGGAAGCCTGCCGTGGCTGCTCCAGCTCGTGAGGAATGTGGACGTGCATGTCCCCACTCGAGACTAGGACAGTCTCGCCTATGGTTGCCTCCGGAAGTACCCCAAGATCCATGTCAGCAGTGCAGAGGAATCCTCAGGTTCCGTCATAGACGCCAGACGAGGACTTAGGCCATGGAACGGAATGCAGAGGATTCCCGACAGGCCGCTGGCAACTCGCATGGAGACTGACCTTTCCTGAGGCCACAAAGGAGGGTCCCAGAGGTCAACGTCATAACTCGAGAAGGTCCCGCCACAACTCGAGAAAATCCACGAGGTTCTCCCCTCCAGTGAAATGAGGCACGTTTCCGCTGAGGTGTCTCGAGGCAAATCACACCTTCCCTCTTGAACTTTGAAATGGTCCTTCACACCCTTGCTGCAACTCAAGAAGTTCCCCTACATACACGCCTCCACTCGAGAGGAACCCCGAGGGTCCCGTCCACATCAAGAGGAGCCCCGTTTCCTACTCATAGCTCTAGATGAGGGTTCCATTCTCTTTTTCGTCGGGAAAGGATTCCCGGCTTTCCTGGCGCATCTCGGAGGAGGCCCTCTCCACAGGAAATTCGAGAGGAACTCTAGCAGTGGTGGTGCCATTCCCAATGTGCACAAAATGTCTCAGGACACTCCAGAAGAACCTGAATTCCCTGCACTGCGTAGACTTGCACACCGAGGATCGACTCACACCACAGTGGCACGTGTGACAGCCCTGTGGGAAACTCTCGTGGGAAAGCCTCCATGGAATGCCGCAGATCCCTGTATCAAGGCGACGGGAGCCTGCCGCGGCTGCTCCAGCTCGTGAGGAATGCTGACGTGCATGTCCCCACTCGAGACTAGGACAGACTCCCCTGTGGTTTCCTCCGGAAGTACCCCAAGAGCCATGTCAGCAGTGGAGAGGAATCCTTAGGTTCCCTCATAGACTCCAGACGAGGACTTAGGCCATGGCATGGAATGCAGAGGAATCCCGACAAGCGCCTAGAAACTAGCATGGAGACTGGCCTTTCCTGAGGCCACAAGGGAGGGTTCCAGAGGTCAACGTCGTAACTCGAGAAGGTCCCGCTACAACTCGAGAAAATCAACGAAGTTCTCCCCTCCAGGTGAAATGAGCCCCTTTTCCGCTGAGGCTTCTCGAGGCAAATCACACCTTCCCTCTTGAACTTCGAAAGGGACTTTCACACCCTTGTTGCAAATCAAGAAGTTCCCCTACATACCCGCCTCCACTCGAGAGGAACCCCGAGGGTCCCGCCCAAATCAAGAGGAGCCCCGTTTCCTCTTCATAGCTCCCGATGTGGGTACCATTCCCTGCTTCGTCGGGAAAGGATTCCAGGCTTTCCTGGCGCATCTCGGAGGAGGCGCTCTCCACAGGAAAGTCGAGAGGAACTCCAGGGCTGGTGCCACCATTCCCAATGTGCACAAAATGTCTCAGTGCACTCCAGAAGAACCTGATTTCCCCGCACTGCCTCGACTTGCACGTCGAGGATCGACTCACACCACAGTGGCACGTGTGACTGCCCTGTGGGAAATCCTCGTGTGAAAGCCTCCATGGAATGCCACATATCCCTGTATCAAGGTGACGGGAAGCCTGCCGCGGCTGCTCCAGCTCCTGAGGAATGCGGACGTGCATGTCCCCACTCGAGACTAGGGCAGACTCCCCTGTGGTTGCCTCCGGAAGTACCCCAAGATCCATGTCAGCAGTGGAGATTAATCCGCAGGTTCCATCATAGACTCCAGACGAGGACTTAGGCCATGGCACGGAATGCAGAGGAATCCCGACAAGGGCCTAGAAACTAGCATGGAGACTGGCCTTTCCTGAGCCCACACGGGAGGGTCACAGAGGTCAAAGTCGTAACTCGAGAAGGTCCCGCCACAACTCGAGAAAATCCATGAGGTTCTCCCCTACAGGCTAGATGAGGCCCTTTTCTGCTGAGGCGTCTCGAGGCAATTCACACCTTCCCTCTTTAACTTCGAAAGGGACTTTCAAACCCTTGTTGCAACTCAAGAAGTTCCCCTACATACCGCCTCCACTGGAGAGGCACCCCGAGGGTCCCGCCCACATCAAGAGGAGCCCCGTTTCCTCCTCATAGGACTAGATGAGTGTTCCTGTCCCTGCTTCGTCGAGAAAGGATTCCCGGCTTTCCTGGCGCATCACGGAGGAGGCGCTCTCCACAGGAAATACGAGAGAAACTCCAGCGGTGGTACCACCATTCCCAAAGTGCACAAAATGTCTCAGTCCACTGCAGAAGAACCTGATTTCCGTGAACTGCATTGATTTGCACACTGAGGAACGACTCACACCACAGTGGCACATGTGACAGCACTGTGGGAAACTCTCGTGGGAAAGCCTCCATTGAATGTCGCAGATCGCTGTATTAAGGCAACGAGAAGCCTGCCGCGGCTGCTCCAGCTCGTGAGGAATGCGGACGTGCATGTCCCCACTCGAGACGAGGACAGACTCCCATGTGGTTGCCTACGGAAGTACCCGAAGATCCATGTCAGCAGTGGAGAGGAATCCTCAGGTTCCGTCATAGACTCCAGATGAGGACCTAGGCCATGGCACGGAATGCAGAGGATTCCCGACAGGCTGCTCGCAACTGGCATGGAGACTGGCCTTTCCTGAGGCCACAAGGGAGGGTCCCAGAGGTCAATGTCGTAACTCGAGAAGGTCCCGCCACAACTTGGGAAAATCCACGAGGTTCTCCCCTACAGGTGAAATGAGGCCCGTTTCCGCTGAGGCGTCTCGAGGCAAATCACACCTTCCCTCTTGATCTTCGAAAGGGTCGTTCACACACTTGCTGCAACTCAAGAAGTTCCCCTACATACCGGCCTCCACTCGAGAGGAACCCCGAGGGTCCCGCCCACATCAAGAGGAGCCCCGTTTCCTCTTATAGCTCTAGATGAGGGTTCCATTCCCTGCTTCATCGGGAAAGGATTCCCGGCTTTCTTGGCGCATCTCAGAGGAGGCGCTCTCCACAGGAAATTCTAGAGGACCTCCAGCGGTGGTGCCACCATTCCCAATGTGCACAAAATGTCTCAGTCCACTGCAAAAGAACCTGATTTCTTTGCACTGGGTAGACTTGCACACCGAGGATCG
>NW_024073744.1:0-3758 GCF_014754425.2 Oryx dammah
CTCCGGCACAAGTGCCTCTTCTTTGCCTCTCCTTGGCCTGAAACAGACCCCAGCTGCTGCTGCTCCGCAGTGATTCCTAAAGATGCACATCCTGCGAGAGCTATTGTCCTGCTGCTCTGGGGCTGCCCAAGTGTGCTCAGGAGCATCAGACAAGTGGGGCTGCCACGCCTGATGCTGGGGGAGGGCCTGATGCTGGGGGAGGGCCTGATGCTGGAGGAGGGCCCTGATGTTGGGGCGGGATTGTTTGATGCTGGACTAGGGCCTGATGCTGGAGGAGGGCCTGAGACTGGACTAAGGCTTGATGCTGGGGAGGGTCTGATGCTGGACAAGGGCCTAATGCTGGAGGAGGGCCTGATGCTCGGGGAGGGCCTGATGCTGGACTAAGGCCTGATGCTGGGGTGGGAACATCTGATGCTCGACTAGGGCCTGATGCTGGGGGTTAAACATCTGATGCTGATGTGAAGGTCTGATGATGGTGGGCAGCCTGCTCCCAGATATACACAGAGTTGTGATTATAAATCTCTATGAGAAATCTTTTTTTCATACTTTCCGGACCACCTTGCTATGTTCTTTTTTTCTGAAGCATAATTGCTGTGCAATATCGGTTTGATTTCTGCCGTACAGCAACATGAATTAGCCATAGGTGTACGTGTGTCCCCTCCCTCTTGAATCTCCCTCCCACCTCCCCCTGCTACATTCTTGTTTCTATGGATATATGAATAATAAAGCCTGTTGACTAAAATAACATGAAAAGCTCCCGCACACAAGCGTGCATACACACACTCCCTAGGGCATCGTTCGGGTCCACGTCAGGGTTGCCCTCGGCCACCCCGCCCTGGGATCCACGGTGAGCCTCGACACCTGCACTTTGTTCCCACCCTCGGCCTGCTGCCCACGCCTCAGCAGCAGAGGGGCCCTGTCCCCGCAGGTGCTGAAGTGATAGAGTCCCTTGTCTCTGGAGCCAAGGACATGAATACCAGGTCGGTCGTCCTTTGGGGACACCTATACTTCCACCTTCTAGCCTTTCCATTGTATCCATCCGTTTCTCTTAACAGAATGTCCGTGTGATGACACAGGCTCCCATTACCAGCTCTGTTCTGTTCTCATTGAGAGTACAGCTTACCCTCGGCACTCTTTATTGACAGTGGGAAATTTTGCTTCGGTACTTTATTGAAAGAAAGCAATAAATAATACTGTGAGAAAAAATAGTTCAAAAGTAGACTGTACATACTTTGTCACATATTCAGGAAGTTCACAAAAGATTAATAGAAAATCAGAATGTTAACAATGAATTGTACAAGTAAAGGCAGAGCACACATGTAAAGAGACATGCCATCTGTGTCTGCTGAGATATCAGCTGCATAATAAGGCACCGTGATCTGAAAAGGCACCATGATCTGAATGCATCTCTTGCTGGCTTTTTTAATGTGCTGCTGAAAAAGTAAAAGTTACATTTGCTACTTATACTATCCAAAATGGCTATGTCATCAAAATCTAAAAATGTATGCCTAGGTCCATTCTTTAAACATGTTTACAAACAGATGTAAAAAGATGATTTACATCAGAAAAATAAGGCCTTTGTCAGAGCTGCACTATGCTGTCTGTCTGTCAGGGATGTGGCGCCCTCACTGTCCAGCTGGATGGCTCCACAGCGGGTGCAGGGCATCGCGATTGGTCCTCAAAGAGTCTCACTGGAGAGGAGGGATCTGGGTCCACAGAGACTAGGTTACAGGAGAGATTTTCACAGTCTTCTTCTAGTTATCCTTTCAGCCCAAATTTCATTAGAAGCTCACATTTAACACCCAATACTTTTAAATCACTTCACGCTGCAGGCAAAAAGCATTTCTTGCCAGAAACAAAGTACAGTTTAGGTCAGTTGTTAATACAACAATGGGTTGAAATTAAGTTCGCTCATTTCAGAGTGATTGTTGGAGAGCTTGGTTACATTCTGGAAGGATAATGCACACCGTGTCATGATAATTTTACAATCGCAGTAAAACCCCTTCTCATGGTTTAACATTTAAAAATTAAACAAGAATAATTACAATAAATGCATCATTTGCAAAAGCCCTATATTTGTTCATAGGATTTATACAGACAAGTATTACAGTACAATCATTTGAAAGACTAAAATCAGGTATCAGAACATGAACTGATCTGAAAGGATATTCATAGCCTGGATATACAAGAAAAAGTAAGTATATAAATGAAGTCATAAGTTTACATAAATGTAAGAAACATTAAATTTTAACATATTTTCTCTATGGTATTCATGAATTTTTCACTAATTAAAAACTCTGTAATAATATATCTTATGGTCCATGTAACAAGTATTGACAGATTAAAGATTGCATCAAGTTCAAAATGTAGCCTTTCTCATATTCTGGATGCTGTATAATCACCTACAGAAGTAGTGTGGGTAAACTGGAAACAAACACACAGACGAGTCAGTCCTGGGACGCCGGCTGGTGCCTGAGCCTCTCCTCTCCAGACACCCCCCCACACACACCCCATTCTGGGCTTCAGCTGCTTTGAGAATTCAGAGAAACGTGAAGGGCCAAGCAGATCAAGGAGACAACTCTGTGGCTGACTTTATTCTGACATAGAGCTAAAAGCTGCTGGTAAAAAAACTTAAAACCCGATCCAGCTTTCTAGCTGAGACGTGAACAGGACAGAGTAGACAGCCTCCTGCTCTCAGAGTGGCTCGAGCAGGGCTGGGCTCCCAGGCCGGACCCACCAGAGGACCGCCCAGGGCAGCACCTGCAAGGGAAGGTGGCCCCTCAGCTGCGCCTGACCCCCAGATGCCGGGGCACTTCTGTGTTAAACACTGGCCTCTGGATGGAGAGGCCCAGGGCAGGGCAGCCCTGTGAACCTTGATGCTCTGGGCCCTGTTCCCTCTGAGAACGTGCACACAGGGCATGGCCAGCAACACTGCTGCTGTGGGAGGGACACCCATGTGCATGGATGCGAGGGAGACTCGGGCCATGTTCTGACCACTCAGGTGGCAGGTAAGCTCCAAGGTCATGTTCTCTGCTGCTGAGGGCTCCTCTCCCGGGCGCGACCTCCGGAGACCTGCTGACCCTCCTCTCCTAGGGAGTGGCCTCTGTGCCTCCGCGGGACCAGGCCGACCTGTACTCACCCCAAAGCTCAGCAGGAGTAAGTCCTGACTGTAGCACAATCCAGCCTCTGCGTTCCCGCCACACAGCTTGGTCCCAAGAGCACGGGAGGAAGCATGCAAACACAGACTGTGATTAGTTGTGCAATGTCACAGGGGGCACAAGGACACACACACACCTGCAGCGCCCTCTCCTGCTGAGGGTGGGGAAACTTCTAGAGGGTGGATGAGCTGGAGAGAACAAGCCTGGGGGCTGCCACGTTGGGGTCCCTGCCACCCGGGGGCAGGGGCGGGACGGTCACACTAGAACATCAACGGCACATTCGATGACAGAAACGCCGACATGGGGACAGCTACTCCACAGCTACTCAGCTATTCACAGAGCTCCAGATCACATATTCGATACAGTCTATTGTCACCCAGTTTTACACTTACCTCATTCCCTCAGCTGCCAGCTTTATGGGAAGAGGTACGAGATGACAAGACCACCATCAGATGTGAAATCTCGAGCCCCACCTCTCTGCGGTCCCTTCGGCTAGACTGGCTGCAGACGGGGCGCTGCGCACGGCCAGCCACGAGGACATGAGGGATGCCCGCAAGTGAGGAGCCTGCGCACCTTGTCGTCAGTTTCAGGAGCCCTGTG
>NW_024073745.1:0-3758 GCF_014754425.2 Oryx dammah
CTCCGGCACAAGTGCCTCTTCTTTGCCTCTCCTTGGCCTGAAACAGACCCCAGCTGCTGCTGCTCCGCAGTGATTCCTAAAGATGCACATCCTGCGAGAGCTATTGTCCTGCTGCTCTGGGGCTGCCCAAGTGTGCTCAGGAGCATCAGACAAGTGGGGCTGCCACGCCTGATGCTGGGGGAGGGCCTGATGCTGGGGGAGGGCCTGATGCTGGAGGAGGGCCCTGATGTTGGGGCGGGATTGTTTGATGCTGGACTAGGGCCTGATGCTGGAGGAGGGCCTGAGACTGGACTAAGGCTTGATGCTGGGGAGGGTCTGATGCTGGACAAGGGCCTAATGCTGGAGGAGGGCCTGATGCTCGGGGAGGGCCTGATGCTGGACTAAGGCCTGATGCTGGGGTGGGAACATCTGATGCTCGACTAGGGCCTGATGCTGGGGGTTAAACATCTGATGCTGATGTGAAGGTCTGATGATGGTGGGCAGCCTGCTCCCAGATATACACAGAGTTGTGATTATAAATCTCTATGAGAAATCTTTTTTTCATACTTTCCGGACCACCTTGCTATGTTCTTTTTTTCTGAAGCATAATTGCTGTGCAATATCGGTTTGATTTCTGCCGTACAGCAACATGAATTAGCCATAGGTGTACGTGTGTCCCCTCCCTCTTGAATCTCCCTCCCACCTCCCCCTGCTACATTCTTGTTTCTATGGATATATGAATAATAAAGCCTGTTGACTAAAATAACATGAAAAGCTCCCGCACACAAGCGTGCATACACACACTCCCTAGGGCATCGTTCGGGTCCACGTCAGGGTTGCCCTCGGCCACCCCGCCCTGGGATCCACGGTGAGCCTCGACACCTGCACTTTGTTCCCACCCTCGGCCTGCTGCCCACGCCTCAGCAGCAGAGGGGCCCTGTCCCCGCAGGTGCTGAAGTGATAGAGTCCCTTGTCTCTGGAGCCAAGGACATGAATACCAGGTCGGTCGTCCTTTGGGGACACCTATACTTCCACCTTCTAGCCTTTCCATTGTATCCATCCGTTTCTCTTAACAGAATGTCCGTGTGATGACACAGGCTCCCATTACCAGCTCTGTTCTGTTCTCATTGAGAGTACAGCTTACCCTCGGCACTCTTTATTGACAGTGGGAAATTTTGCTTCGGTACTTTATTGAAAGAAAGCAATAAATAATACTGTGAGAAAAAATAGTTCAAAAGTAGACTGTACATACTTTGTCACATATTCAGGAAGTTCACAAAAGATTAATAGAAAATCAGAATGTTAACAATGAATTGTACAAGTAAAGGCAGAGCACACATGTAAAGAGACATGCCATCTGTGTCTGCTGAGATATCAGCTGCATAATAAGGCACCGTGATCTGAAAAGGCACCATGATCTGAATGCATCTCTTGCTGGCTTTTTTAATGTGCTGCTGAAAAAGTAAAAGTTACATTTGCTACTTATACTATCCAAAATGGCTATGTCATCAAAATCTAAAAATGTATGCCTAGGTCCATTCTTTAAACATGTTTACAAACAGATGTCAAAAGATGATTTACATCAGAAAAATAAGGCCTTTGTCAGAGCTGCACTATGCTGTCTGTCTGTCGGGGATGTGGCGCCCTCACTGTCCAGCTGGATGGCTCCACAGCGGGTGCAGGGCATCGCGATTGGTCCTCAAAGAGTCTCACTGGAGAGGAGGGATCTGGGTCCACAGAGACTAGGTTACAGGAGAGATTTTCATAGTCTTCTTCTAGTTATCCTTTCAGCCCAAATTTCATTAGAAGCTCACATTTAACACCCAATACTTTTAAATCACTTCACGCTGCAGGCAAAAAGCATTTCTTGCCAGAAACAAAGTACAGTTTAGGTCAGTTGTTAATACAACAATGGGTTGAAATTAAGTTCGCTCATTTCAGAGTGATTGTTGGAGAGCTTGGTTACATTCTGGAAGGATAATGCACACCGTGTCATGATAATTTTACAATCGCAGTAAAACCCCTTCTCATGGTTTAACATTTAAAAATTAAACAAGAATAATTACAATAAATGCATCATTTGCAAAAGCCCTATATTTGTTCATAGGATTTATACAGACAAGTATTACAGTACAATCATTTGAAAGACTAAAATCAGGTATCAGAACATGAACTGATCTGAAAGGATATTCATAGCCTGGATATACAAGAAAAAGTAAGTATATAAATGAAGTCATAAGTTTACATAAATGTAAGAAACATTAAATTTTAACATATTTTCTCTATGGTATTCATGAATTTTTCACTAATTAAAAACTCTGTAATAATATATCTTATGGTCCATGTAACAAGTATTGACAGATTAAAGATTGCATCAAGTTCAAAATGTAGCCTTTCTCATATTCTGGATGCTGTATAATCACCTACAGAAGTAGTGTGGGTAAACTGGAAACAAACACACAGACGAGTCAGTCCTGGGACGCCGGCTGGTGCCTGAGCCTCTCCTCTCCAGACACCCCCCCACACACACCCCATTCTGGGCTTCAGCTGCTTTGAGAATTCAGAGAAACGTGAAGGGCCAAGCAGATCAAGGAGACAACTCTGTGGCTGACTTTATTCTGACATAGAGCTAAAAGCTGCTGGTAAAAAAACTTAAAACCCGATCCAGCTTTCTAGCTGAGACGTGAACAGGACAGAGTAGACAGCCTCCTGCTCTCAGAGTGGCTCGAGCAGGGCTGGGCTCCCAGGCCGGACCCACCAGAGGACCGCCCAGGGCAGCACCTGCAAGGGAAGGTGGCCCCTCAGCTGCGCCTGACCCCCAGATGCCGGGGCACTTCTGTGTTAAACACTGGCCTCTGGATGGAGAGGCCCAGGGCAGGGCAGCCCTGTGAACCTTGATGCTCTGGGCCCTGTTCCCTCTGAGAACGTGCACACAGGGCATGGCCAGCAACACTGCTGCTGTGGGAGGGACACCCATGTGCATGGATGCGAGGGAGACTCGGGCCATGTTCTGACCACTCAGGTGGCAGGTAAGCTCCAAGGTCATGTTCTCTGCTGCTGAGGGCTCCTCTCCCGGGCGCGACCTCCGGAGACCTGCTGACCCTCCTCTCCTAGGGAGTGGCCTCTGTGCCTCCGCGGGACCAGGCCGACCTGTACTCACCCCAAAGCTCAGCAGGAGTAAGTCCTGACTGTAGCACAATCCAGCCTCTGCGTTCCCGCCACACAGCTTGGTCCCAAGAGCACGGGAGGAAGCATGCAAACACAGACTGTGATTAGTTGTGCAATGTCACAGGGGGCACAAGGACACACACACACCTGCAGCGCCCTCTCCTGCTGAGGGTGGGGAAACTTCTAGAGGGTGGATGAGCTGGAGAGAACAAGCCTGGGGGCTGCCACGTTGGGGTCCCTGCCACCCGGGGGCAGGGGCGGGACGGTCACACTAGAACATCAACGGCACATTCGATGACAGAAACGCCGACATGGGGACAGCTACTCCACAGCTACTCAGCTATTCACAGAGCTCCAGATCACATATTCGATACAGTCTATTGTCACCCAGTTTTACACTTACCTCATTCCCTCAGCTGCCAGCTTTACGGGAAGAGGTACGAGATGACAAGACCACCATCAGATGTGAAATCTCGAGCCCCACCTCTCTGCGGTCCCTTCGGCTAGACTGGCTGCAGACGGGGCGCTGCGCACGGCCAGCCACGAGGACATGAGGGATGCCCGCAAGTGAGGAGCCTGCGCACCTTGTCGTCAGTTTCAGGAGCCCTGTG
>NW_024073746.1:0-3757 GCF_014754425.2 Oryx dammah
TGAATATACTATCTAGGTTGGTCATAACTTTTCTTCCAAGGAGTAAGTGTCTTTTAATTTCATGGCTGCAATCACCATCTGCAGTGATTCTGGAGCCCAAAGAAATAAAGTCTGACACTGTTTCCCCATCTCTTTCCCATGAAGTGATGGGATCAGATGCCATGATCTTCATTTTCTGAATGTTTTAGGCTTTTTAGTTCCTCTTCACTTTCTGCCATAAGGGTGGTGTCATCTGCATATCTGAGGTTACTGATACTTCTTCTCCTGGCAATCTTGATTCCAGCTTGTGCTTCTTCTAGCCCAGCGTTTCTCATGATGTACTCTGCATGGAAGTTCAATAAGCAGGGTGACAATATACAGCCTTGACATACTCCTTTTCCTATTTGGAAGCAGTCTGTTATTCCATGTCCAGTTCTAACTGTTGCTTCCTGACCTGCATATAGGTCTCTCAAGAGGCAGGTCTGGTGGTCTGGTATTCCCATCTCTCTCAGAATTTTCCACAGTTTATTGTGATCCACACAGTCAAAGCCTTTGGTATAGTCAATAAAGCAGAAATAGATGTTTTTCTGGAACTCTCTTGCTTTTTCCATGACCCAGCGGATGTTGGCAATTTGATCTTTGGTTCCTCTGCCTTTTCTAAAACCAGCTTGAACATCAGGAAGTTCACGGTTCACATATTGCTGAAGCCTGGCTTGAAGAAGTTTGAGCATTACTTTATTGCCATGTGAGATGAGTGCAATTGTGTGATAGTTTGAGCGTCCTTTGGCATTGCCTTTCTTTGGGATTGGAATGAAAACTGACCTTTTCCAGTCCTGTGGCCACTGCTGAGTTTTCCAAATTTGCTGGCATATTGCGTGCAGCACTTTCACAGCATCATCTTTCAGGATTTGAAATAGCTTGACTGGAATTCCACCTCCTCCAGTACCTTTGTTTGTAGTGATGTTTTCTAAGGCCCACTTGACTTCACATTCCAGGATGTCTGGCTATAGGTGAGTGATCACACCATCGTGATTATCTTGGTCATGAAGATCTTTTTTGTACAGTTCTTCTGTGTGTTCTTGCCACCTCTTCTTAATATCTTCTGCTTCTGTTGGGTCCATACCATTTCTGCCCTTTATTGAGCCCATCTTTGCATGAAATGTTCCCTTGGTAGCTCTAATTTTCTTGAAGAGATCTCTAGTCTTTCCCATTCTGTTGTTTTCCTCTATTTACTAGCGCATATATATGGAATTTAGAAAGATGATAACGATAACCCTTTATGAGAGACAGCAAAAGAGACACAGATGTATAGAACAGTCTTTTGGACTCTGTGGGAGAGGGCAAGGGTGGGATGATTTGGGAGAATGGCATTGAAACATGTATATCATCATATGTGAAACGAATTGCCAGTCTAGGTTTGATGCAGGATACAGAGTGCTCAGGGCTGGTGCACTGGGATGACCCAGAGGGATGGGATGGGGAGGGAGGTGGAAGGGGGGTTCAGGATGGGGAACACGTGTACACCCGTGGTGGATTCATGTCAATCTATGGCAAAAGCAATACAATATTGTAATTAGCCTCCAATTTAAATAAATAAATTTGTATTTTAAAAAATTGTATATGATTCAAAATATCTAATCAAACATATGTGCTCTCCTCCTTTCTCACCAAACTTCCCACTGGGATAAAATTTACAAGTATAAACAAGATGATACTAAATCTATAATGTGAAAATAATAAAAACATGAAAGATATCAACAGTTCCCATAAGACAAATAGTATATGCGAGCATTCTGATGGGTGAGATAGAGAGGGAGAGAGCACAGCCCATAATGAACTATAAGAAGATTTTATTGGACAGGCAAGTGAGGGAAACTTACTCCTTAGGAACCTATAGAGATTCTGGACTGAGAAAAGATAAGTGTGATGGAGGGCAGGAGGGACAGCACATGAGGATGAATTGAAGGTCACTATGTGGAATAGTTATACTAGTCTCCCTGCTACTGGACCTATATGTGAGAAGCATAGTAGGCTAGCCTGTATGTGGGCACCTGATGTTCACTAAAGTTGAAATAAAACACCTGGAATGCTAGTTTTACCTGTGAGTACTTAACAGAGCTAAGTGAAGTGAAGTCGCTCAGTCGTGTCCAACTCTTTGTGACCCCATGGACTGTAGCCTACCAGGCTCCTCTGTCCATGGGATTTTCCAGGCAATAGTGCTGGAGTGGATTGCCATTTCCTTCTCCAGGGGATCTTCCTGACCCAGGGATCGAACCCGGTTCTCCTGTATCGTAGACAGATGCTTTACCGTCTGAGTTACCAGGGAAGTAACAGAGCTAAGCCACCTTCAAACTGATATTAGATGGAAAGGAGAGGAAGAAACAAGTTAATAAGCAGTTCCCTGCTCATTCATCCTAAAAGCAAGCCTGCCAAGTAACACAGTAAGTCCACATGGCCAGACTACTGGCCAAGAATCCCTTTCAGGAAGAAACTTTGTGGAGAACAGGGACACAATGACATAAGAAGCCCACCCCACTGCCCAGTTCTTCATTCTTAAATATAAACCAAGAACAAAGTAACACTAGTCATTAATAAGAGCAGATGGTGTCTCTTTCCATACCTTGAAGCACCAAGTCATCAGCTGTGAATATGAGTCATTATACCTGGAACCAAAGTTGTGGCAGAATGTCATGCTTTATGGTCTCATATGGAAATGCATATTTGGAGAATGAGCAAAGGATCTAAGAGAATAATATAATGGTTCCTTGGTCACTACTCTCAAAAAATCTGGAGTCTTAACTTTGAATAATAATTTTTTATATTTTTTTAATTTTTCTCTCTTAAGTTCTTTACCATACATTATTTTAATTTTTTCCAAATTGGTAAGAAATAGAAAAGGCTTCTTGGTGGCTCAGATGGTAAAGAATCCACCTGCAGTTGGGGAGACTTGGGCTCAATCCCTGCAATTTAGGAGACCTTGTGAAGATCCCCTGGAGAAGGGAATGGTTACCCACTCCAGTACTCTGACCTGGAGAATTCCATGGACAGAGGAGCCTGGCAGGCTACAGTTCATGGGGTCACAAAGAGTCAGACACAACTGAGCAGCTAACACTTTGACTTCACTTTTCCCAATTAACAAGAAGATTCTGGCCTGGAGAATTTCGGGGACTGTATAGTCCATGAGGTCGCAAAGAGTTGGACATGACTGAGTGACTCATTTTCACTTTCAAGAAACAGAGAAAGAAATTAACTTTTTAAATACAATAGTTTTCAAGTCTACCATTTATTGAATGCACTCACATGACAAGAGAGTTCCATGCTAGTCATAGACACTGCGGGTGCTCAACCTAGACTCCCTTTTCCAGGCCAGTGGACCCAATTCCCAGCTGCTGCAAATGTTGGCTGTGCTTGGCTCATAGCTGCCCTCTTTCCCAGAAAACTGATCTACACCAATAAACATAACCATTCTCCAGTAGAGTATACCCATGCTCCATTGAGTGCCTTATTCTAAGATCCGCTGTATGGCCCCCTTGACTCAAGGTGGGAGGGATCAATTCTGTGGGGCATTTCATGCTCCAGAGACCCCCATGAAGTCAGGCTGGATCAAGAGTTCAGCTCAGCCACATTCATTTTTACCCTCTTCCCCTCCCCCACTTAACTTGCTTTTCTCAAAATAAGATGGGTGTCAGAAATCCCAACTTTGGCTTTGTTAAGGAAGTCAACCTAAGACGATATGCTCCCTCACTTGATCCTAAACCTATCCTGAAATATATATGAG
>NW_024073747.1:0-3757 GCF_014754425.2 Oryx dammah
GAGGAGACCAGACTTGAAAGAGACATGTGTACCCGAAGGATCATCACAGCACTGTTTACAATAGCCAGGACATGGAAGCAACCTAGATGTCCAGGAGCAGACGAATTGATAAGAAAGCAGTGGGACATATACACAATGGAATATTACTCAGCCATTAAAAAGAATACACTTGGATTAGTTCAAATGCGGTGGATGAAACTGCAGCCTATTATACAGAGTGAAATAAGTCAGAAAGAAAAACACCAGTATAGTACACTAACCCATATATATGGAATTTAGAAAGATGGTGATGATAACCCTGTATGCGAGACGCAGATGTACAGAACAGTCTTTTGAACTCTGTGGGAGAAGGCGAGGGTGGGATGATCTGAGAGAATAGCATTGAAACATGCATATTATCATATGAGAAGTAGATCGCCAGTCCAGGTTCGATGCGTGAGACAGGGTGCTCGGGGCTGGTGCACTGGGATGACCCAGAGGGATGGGATGGGGTAGGAGGTGGGAGGGGGCTTCAGGATGGGGAACACATGTACACCTGTGGCGGATTCCCGACCAGTATGGCAAAAACCACCAAGCACTGTAAAATCATTAGCCTCCCATTAAAATAAATAAATTTCAAAAAATCATGTCAATGTATGGCAAAACCAATACAGTATGGTAACGCAAAATAAACGAAAAATAAAAAGTAAAAAAAAAAAAATCTAAATTCCTTTGCTAAAAAGGGCCTAATCAATGTTGGCTTTGTGACCTCCCAAAACACCATCATTTTCCTTCCTTTCTTCCCTCCTTCCTCCCCCCTCTTTCCTTTTCTTTCGTATTATACAATTGTGAACGTTTGCTTTCCATCTATAGTTATTACCGAGCACTGGCTCTATTCCCCATGTTGTACAGTCCATCCTTGAGCTCATCTGACACCTACCAGGCTGGGCCTCCCCCTCCCCCACCTCTGTATCGCCCCTCCCTCTTCCCCTCCCCACTGCTAACCAGTAGAATCGTTTCTATATCTCTGAGCCTCCATTTTTGTGATCTTCTCTACTTTGTGGTGTTTTGAGCTTCTTAAGTGATACCATACAGCATTGGTCTATTTCCTCGTTATTTCACTTAATAGTGTATGTTCCATGTCGCTGCAAATGTCAATATTCCGTTCTCTTTATGGGGCACCTTCTTTCTATGCCTTTTGAGCAAATGGCACTGCCACTCCACACAGGACATGGCTCCCCAGCCACGTTTCCGGTTCTGCACTCACACAGAGAAGCACCGAGTCCTCTTCCTCTTCTCCGGAGCATGGGAAGTATATCTGTGAAGCTGAGTCGGGAACCAGTTCTTCCCCCCCACACCCCTTTCTGGCAAACTGAACCTTCTGGTCCCATCTCGAAGCCCACAGGACCCACCTCCCTCCCCCTTCACACATGTATGCCTGCCCTGCCTTCTCTGCCCCCCACTCTCCCAGAACTTGGAGACAAACAGAATTTCACCTCACGTTGATTTTATTTTCATTATGAATGCATGCAGTTGGTATAATAGTCAACGTCTGTACTGGTGGCCAGTACTCAGTGGCAAGAGCCCCGAAGATTTCCGAGGTCTCTAGCCATGCTCTGAGGTCACTGCCTGCCCACGCTTCCCTGCTGAATGACAGGGCTCTCCACACTCTCTGGGACCTCTTCTGGTCCGTTCTGATTCAGCTCTTCATTCGCCTTGGAGCACCGGCTACAGAGCTTTGGGCCTCTGATTCTTTTACGTTTCCGTGTGGTGGGCGGTTTCTGAGACGTTTTCTTGGTCAGCTTTGCCGGAAGGTGTTTATTCACTCTCACAGGTACCCTGGCCACCTGGAGAAAACAAGAGAGGGGTAGAGAATGGCATTGGTTTGGGGAAGAGGGTGAAGGTGGACGGGAACGACAGCTTCAGGAGAAGGGGTGTGGGCAGAGAAGGGTTATGGGCCAGGCAAGGCCAGGGGAGGGGCACTTATGGGGTGGGGTCAATGGGCAAGAGCTGTTTGGCTGGGTTCAGCTCACCTTGACAGTTTTCTTGAACCTCGGTGGAGAGGAAGTCTTCACCCTGTTGTCCCGGGTAACAGGAGCCAGGTGTTTCATAACTACGCCGGAGCCTTCTGGCTTCCCAGTCACCTTAGTCATTTTGAGGCCTCCCAGTGGTCTGCTCCAGAGCCCCTGAGCACCCCTATATATACCCCTCGCCAGGGAGACACACCCTCCTGCTTTATGAGGTCATCAAGTCTCTTCCCCAGCCAATGGTGGCCCTGGGTGAGCCTTGACATCACAAAGCCCCATCCTGACACCTCTAGCAGAGGATGGGGAGCAATTCAGATGTTTTGGTGGGAGAAATGAGGCATTTATAATTCCCTGAAAGAGGCCTCCAAACTCACCTGCCATCCTCATCTCTCTAAGTCAAGTCCGATGGGTCACATGGCAGGGAGGGTGTGTCTCCTCCAAACCTTGTCTACTATATCTATTTATGACTGCAAAAGTGTAAGGGAATTAAAAAAAAATCTGCAAAAGATACAGCTTAAGCAGCCCCAGTTAACGGAGGTTTATTTTCTTTGTTCCATAGTCTCAAAATAACTGACAATTAAGAATGAATTTCATTTAAAACCTATCTTTCAAATTCAGCAAGATATTTCATGTTCAAATATAAGACGATTTTGTTCTTTTCAAGCTAAAAAAGTTTGTACCTTGCAGTGAATACTTTGTTTCACTGATGTAGACGTAGAGAAAAGCACATTGTGTGTCTTTCCCTTGACAATATCTGTGGTATCACTGTGTGTTTAGAATCGACTGTTTGAATGTGGGGTGTGTATTAGTACGTTCCCTAGGGGACTGCAGGCTGTGCAGGAAGTGATCTCAAGGCCTTGCAAACCATTCAGGATGCTCTGTGGGATGGAGCAGTGGTAACCATGGCAGCCTGTGTCGGTGACAGTTGTTTAACAGGGCCTACTCTTAATGAACTCCTTCAAAGAACACGATGAATTTTTAAAGATAACTACTAAAATTTTGGCTGTATGAGTTTATATATCAACATACACACTTAAACGTGTGCATTTAAATATATACAGACACACAAACACACGTGTGTGTGTGTTAGTATATATGTACACTGAATCTTTGTACCTTGTGAACAATATATAAAATCTTAAAACCTGACATATATGACAACAAACATTTAAAACGTAAACTAACCCAATTTGGTTTGCAGAGGAAAAGTATTTAATTACTGACATTATCTTAGAATACTGGAGTATGGGGATGGTGATCAAAACAGAATCAGCATTTACTTGGGTTTATTCTTGTAATAAAACTCTTCATGGGCAATGCCCCCCGTATGGCCTGCACGGGATGTGGGCTACACTCCCTGCCCCACCTGTGGGAGCCCACTGCTCCATTCTAAATTCCTTTGGTCCGAAGAAGACATACAGATGGCTAAAAAACACATGAAAAGGTGCTCAACATCACTCATTATCAGAGAAGTGCAAACCAAAACCACAATGGGGTACCATCTGACTCTGGTCAGGCTGACTGCTATCCAAAAATCTACAAGCACTAAATGCTGGAGAGGGTGTCGAGAAGGGAACCCTCTTGCACTGTTGGTGGGAATGCAAACTAGTACAGCCACTATGGAGAACAGTGTGGAGACTCCCTAAGAAACTGGAACTAGAACTGCCAGATGGCCCGGCAATCCCACTGCTGGGCATACACACCGAGGAGACCAGACTTGAAAGAGACATGTGTACCCGAAGGATCATCAC
>NW_024073748.1:0-3755 GCF_014754425.2 Oryx dammah
GAAAGTGAAGAAGAACTAAAGAACCTCTGGATGAAAGTGAAAGAGGAAAGTGAAAACGTTGACTTAAAACTCAACATTCAGAAAACTAAGACCATGACATCTGATCCCATCACGTCATGGCAAATAGATGGGGAAACAGTGGAAACAGTGACAGGCTTTATTTCGGGGGCTCCCAAATCACTGCAGATGGTGATGGCAACCACGAAATTAACAGACAGTTGCTCCTTGCAAGAAAAGTGATGACCAAACTAGACAGCATATTAAAAAGCAGAGACACTGCTTTGCCAAAAACATCCGTCTAGTCAAGACTATGGTTTTTCCAGTAGTCATACATGGATGTGAGATTTGGAATATGAAGAAAGCTGAGCGCCAATGAATTGATCCTTTGGAACTGTGGTGTTGGAGAGACTCTTGTGAGTCCCTTGGACTGCAAGGAGATCCAACCAGTCCATTCTGAAGGAGATCAGTCCTGGGATTTCTTTGGAAGGAATGATGCTAAAGTGGAAGCTCCAGTACTTTGGCTACCTCATGCTAAGAGTTGACTCATTGGAAAAGACTCTGATGCTGGGAGGGATTGGGGGCAGGAGGAGAAGGGGACGACCGAGGATGAGATGGGTGGATGGCATCACTGACTCGATGGACGTGAGTCTGAGTGAACTCCGGGAGTTGGTGATGGACAGGGAGGCTTGGCATGCTGCAATTCATGGGGTCACAAAGAGTCAGACACAACTGAGCGACTGAACTGAACTGAACTGAACTGAACCTCTATTCTAGAGTTTTAATTTTTGCCTTTCTGTATTTTTTATCAATTTTATACCTTTAAGAATCTACTCTTCAGTACCCATTTTTCTGAGGGGTGTGATACTGGCTTGATTGTTTTCTCCCCTTTTGACTCTCCCATTTCTCTCCAGGTCACCTCTATCACTCCCCTCCCTCTTCTGTTCTCTATGTAACTCCGTGGACATCTCTGGGTGTTCCAGACTGTGGAGAGCACTTAGGGAATTGATTACTGGCTAGACTGCACTCCCCTTTGACTTCCCCTCGTCTGATCCTGGTCACCCTTCTCACTCTGCTCCGTCCTCTCTTCCTCACATAACTCCGTGAACCATTTTGGATGCTGCTCCCTATGGAGCATCTTTTCACCATTAAGCTAGATGTTTTATCATCTGTGCCATACAGATGGAGAAGTCTAGAGTCTACTGTAAGAATAAAAAAAAGCCATATATGATAAACTCACAACAAACATTATCCTCAATGGTGAAAAACTGAAAGTATTTTCCCTAAAGTCAGGAACAAGACAAGGGTGGCCACTCTCACCACTAGTACTCAACACAGTTTTGGAAGTTTTATCCACAGTAATCAGAGAAGAAAGAGAAATTAAAGGAATCCAGGTTGGGAAAGAAGAAGTAAAACTATCACTGTTTGCAGATGACATGATCCTCTACATAGAAAACCCTAAAGAACACACCACAAAATTACTAGAGCTAATCAATGAATATAGTAAAGTTGCAGGATATAAAATTAACACATAGAAACCCCTTGCATTCCTATACACTAACAATGAGAAAACAGAAAAAGAAATTCAGGAAACAATCCCATTCGTTGTTGCAATGAAAAGAATAAAATACTTAGAAATATATCTAACTAAAACCCAAAAGACCAATATATAGAAAACTGTAAACCACTGATGAAAGAAATCAAAGATGACTCAAATCGATGGAGAAATACACCATGTTCGTAGATCAGAAAATGAGTATACTACCCAAAGCAATCTATAGAGTCAATGCAATCCTTATCAAGCTACCAGTGGTATATTTCAGAGAACTAGAACAAATAATTTCACAATTTGTATGGAAATGCATGAAACCTGGAATAGTCAAAGCAATCTTGAGAAAGAATGGAAGTGGAGGAATCAACCTGCCTGACTTCAGACTTTACTACAAAGCTTCAGTCATCAAGACAGTATGGTCCTGGCACAAAGACAGAAATATAGACCAATGGAACAATACAGAAAGCCAAGAGATAAATCCGCACACCTATGGACACCTTATCTTTGACGAAGGAGGCAAGAATACACAGTGGAGAAAAGACAATCTCTTCACCAAATGGTGCTGGGAAAACGGGTCAACCACTTGGAAAAGAATGAAACTAGAACACTTTTTAACACTATACACAAAAGTAAAGCCAAAATGGATTAAAGATCTCAATGTAAGACCAAAAACTATAAAACTCCTAGAGGAAAGCATAGGAAAAACACTCTCTGAGATAAATCACAGCAGGATACCCTATGACCCATCCACAGAGCAATGGAAATGAAAGCAAAAATAAACAAATGTGACCTAATTAAACTGAAAACCTTTTACACAATGAAAGAAACCATAAGAAAGATGAAAGACAGCATTCAGAATGGGAAAAAATAATAGCAAAAGAAGCAACGGACAAATAATTAATCTCAAAAATATACACGAAGCTCATGTAGCTCAATTCCAGAAAAATAAACGACCCAGTCAAAACATGGGACAAAGAAGCAAAGAGACATTTCTCCAAAGAAGATATACAGATGCCTAGCAAACACATGAAAAGATGCCCAACATCACTCATTATCAGAGAAATACAAATCAAAACCACAATGAGGTACCATCTCACGCCAGTCAGGATGGCTGCTATCAAAACGTCTTCAGACAATAAATGTTGGAGAGGGTGCAGAGAAAAGGGAACCCTCCTACACTGTTTGGGGTAATGCAAACTAGTACAACCACCGTGGAGAACAGTGTGGAGTTTCCTTAAAAAAAACTGGAAATAGAACTGCCATATGACCCAGCAAACCCACAGCTGGGGATGCTCACCAATGTAACCAGAACTGAAAGAGACGCATGTATCCCAATGTTCATCACAGCACTGTTGACAATAGCTTGGACATGCAAGCAACCTAGATGTCCATGCTTAGATGAATGGATAAGAAAGTCATGGTACATATACACAGTGGAATTTTACCCAGTTATTAAAAAGAACACATTTGATCAGTTCTGATTGAACTGAAGCCTTTTATACAGAGTGAAGTAAGTCAGACAGAAAAATGCCAATACAGTGTAATAATGCATATATATCGAATTTAGAAAGATGGTAACGATGACCCTATATGCAAGAAAGCAAAAGAGACACAGAGATAAAAAAAAAAAACAAACAAAAAACAGACTTTTGGACTCTTTGGGAGAAGGCGAGGGTGGGATGATTTGAGAGAATAGCATTGAAACATGTATATTACCATATGAGAAATAGATCGTCAGTCCAGGTTCGATGCATGAGACAGGGTGCTCAGGGCCGTTGCACTGGGAACACCCTGAGGAACTGGATAGGCAGGGAAGTGGGAAGGGGATTCAGGATGTGGGACACATGTACACCCATGGCTGATTCATGTCAATGTATGGCAAAAACCACTACAGTATTGTAAAGTAATGAGCCCCCAGTTAAAATAAATAAATTAACTTAAAAAGAGAAAAGCCAAAAAATTAACAAATTCCTTGAATGACGAAAATTCCCAAAACTAACTCAAGAAGAAAGTCAAAACCCTAAATATCCCTAGGTCTATCAAAGATTTGGAACAGAAAACTCCAGGCCCATGTGACTTAACTAGTGAATGCTATGAAATACATAAAGGAGAAATATCACCAAGCCCATACAAATTCTTTCATAAAGCAGAGGAGATTAAACACTTCTCAAATCATCTTATGAGGCCAGCCTTCCAAAATACCAAA
>NW_024073749.1:0-3754 GCF_014754425.2 Oryx dammah
ATCATGGAATTACACACGTTAAATGAGTGAATTGTATGGTGTGCTCTAGTGTGTGCTTAGCCGCTCAGTCATGTCCAGCTCTTTGTGACTCCATGGACTGTAGCCCTGCCAAGCTCCTCTGTCCATGGGGATTCTCCAGGCAAGAATACTGGAGTGGGTTGTCATGCCAGGAAATCTCCCCAACCCAGGGATCGCATCCAGGTCTCCCACATTGTGGGCAGGTTCTATACCATCTGAGCCACTAGGGAAGCCCAAGCATACTGGAGTGGGTAGTCTATCCCTTATCCAGGAGAACTTCCTGACTCAGGAATCGAATTGGGGTCTCCTGCATTGGAGGCAGATTCATTACCAGCTGAGCTACCTGGGAAGCCCTAATTGTATGGGATGTGAACTGTGTTTCAATAAACTGTAGAAACAAAGGATTCCAAAGAAGTGCTTGAGGATGACAAGAAGGAGAGAGGATATGGCAATAGATGCCAACACATTTTTGGAAGATGGAAATCTGGTGGAGGAATGGTAACTGACAAGCAGAAGAGGCAAAGTGCTGGCAAGCCAATTCACACCACAAAACCCTGGAAGATGAATGACCTGGTGGCAGCGGATAAGTAAAATCAGCGGATCCATGCTGTAAACATGTTGAACTTTTTTGTTGTTGTTCTGCATTGGGTATAATTAAAATTTTTGTGGGGGGTGGCACTCTTCTTCAACATTTTGTAAATTCCTGTTGAAATGTGCAGAGGATCCCAGATGTCTTGCTGGGGACAGAGCCTGAGATAACTTTTACGCTGGCATTGTTTACTTCTGGGGTCTGAAGATGGTGGTGGTGGTAGCTGTAGGAATCAAAGCTAGAAATCTCAACAGTTAGGTAAAATCCAAGACAGCAAACAATATTCTGTTTTTTAAGTGTATTTATATGAAAATAATTAAACTTGTGGAAAAGTTGCATGGATGGTAAAGCCATGTACCCTTCATCCAGACTTACCTGCTAACATTTGGACCCATTTGAGATCCCTCCCTTTTCTGTCTCTTTGACTCTGCTTCTGTCTTTTTCCCTCCCTTTCTCTCCTTTCTGTTTATATATGAGTACACACATATACACATATATGAAAAATATATATATGTTTCTGAATATTTGAGAACATACTTTACGTGTTATGCACCTTCTCACTTATTATTTCATTGTATTTAAGAAAAAAAGATTCTCTTACATATAGTACAATTATTTATCCTCTTCAGTAAATGTAACAGTAATTTAACAATGTCATAAAACTTGACTGATCTATTCATATTCAATTTTTTTCAATTTATTGAGTAACGTCCTTTGTAATTTTTTTTCAAAACCTTCATTAAAGGATTCAGTGTAAAATCACAGGTTGCACTTAGCTGTCTTGTGTCGTTAGTCTCCTTTAATGTGGATTAGTGTTTTTTAGTCTTCCTTTTTTATGACAAGGCCATTTTTTGAAGAATATATTTGATGTGTCATCTTTATAACCTCTTTTCTTTTGGTGGAGCTTATCTTGCTCAGACTTGAGAGAATGTTTGTACAGTTGGGACTCCTAGGGACCTCGGGGACAGTGAGGACCAGCCTTCCTCTGGGAAAAAAAAGATTAAAAAAAAATAATAACACCAGAGATACAAAGATATGTGGAGGGATTTTTTTAAACAAATACACCTCCTGTGGTCAAGGGAGGTGGGTATGGGCAATGGAGTGGACTTGAAGTGTATCTTCCTTTTGGGTGGAAACAATGGTGGCACTGTGGATGCAGGAGAAGACAGGTGAAGGAAGGAGCTGTCATTGCTGGTAAACCCTCCTCAGAGGCGAGAGAAAGAATTAGGTATCTGGGGTCAAGACTGATTCATCAGACTCAATGAAGGAATGCAGGCAAGCAAAGTATGGAAATGACACAGGGCTTAATTTCAGCAGTTTATAATCCAAGGAAGCTATAAGGGGTACAACTAGTAAATGACTAATAACTAGCATAGGGAGATGAAATAAATACATGTACACCATTAACAAAAGTGATGTTATTGTCTACAAAGGTATGGAGATGCCAAAAGAAATTTTAGTGAAAAGAAAGTAGATGAGAAAAAAAATCATAAAAGTTTTCATGGAAGAAGTAACTATTGATGTGAGTTTAAAAAGTCAGAAGGTATCACTAAATATAACTGTGTTCATTAGAAGTTATGCTAAAGAGAAGCCCACTCCTTAAATCAGAGTGTATTTGGTCCTGCAGGTTGTGTTCTGTAAAATAAATAAAAAATTTTAAATGTTGTGAGGAGAAGAGATTTCTCAGATGAAAGAGGGAACAGCAGGAAGAGACACTCTATGGGTGGAGGGGGCTAGGTTTGAGAACCTTAAGGGGCTGAATAGCTTAAGAGGGGTGCTGGGAAAAAAGAATTACCCAAGATTTCTAAGTTGTTTGCTATAGGGTGCTATGAGGGTGCCGTGCCCTTGTTTCTCTTTTTCTCATGTTTCCTATTTATTAATATAGGCCACTCTGCACACTTGTGCTTTTTGGCGAATTCTTTTGAGGAGATACGGGGGGAGTGGGTGACATATATCTGTGCCTCTGGCTCCATGCAGGTAAAGACACATTATATATGAGGGGAAGCTGTAGTTGAAGGCAGAGTAGACCTTAGAGGTGTATACCCCTTGGCACAGCAGAGTTTTATATATTATGTGGGGCCCATAGGGTGACCACTAGGCAATAAGAAGGTCTCAGGTAATATCTAGGAAACAGGCAGAATAAATAGGAATTTTCACTAAGGTAAATATATGGTATGTGAATGGGTGGTTGGGAAGGTAGATCAGAAGTATCTAAAGGGTCCTGCAGGGATGGATGGATCTGCTGGTTTGGGTGTTGGGGGAAAGACTGTGGTTTCATCTTTCTTGTGTTGTCCCCTCCCCCGCCCTTAAGAACCTTTGGTGTTTATGCTAAACCTCTTGTGATGTGGGCCTAGAACTCTAGTCTAGAATGTGCACTTTAAATGCCCAGATGCCTGAGGCAGCAATGCACTTCGGATGACTTGGATCGTCTTCTTTGTCTGAGGAACCTTACTGCACGATGACTGAGTTCCAGCTCAACTTCCTAAGTTTTCCCATCCTTGCCTTTGTGTGTTGGGTGGAGCTCCTTCTTCTGTCACTGTGCTACCTAAAGGGGAACTCAAGTTTCTCAATATTTGGGAAACAGGGAGACATCGATCAGGTCAGTAAGCCAGAGTCCCTCAAAGATATTAAATCTTTCTTTTCAAATGGATGCATTCAGTGCTATCAGTTTCCCTCCAGGTACTGTTTCTTTTGTATCTCACAAACTTTGACAAGTTGTATTTTAATTTTCATTTAGTTAAAAATTTTTCTTTTTCTTCCTGAGATTTCTTCCTTGACCCATTTGTTAGTAGCATGCTGTTTACTCTTCAAACATTTTGGTATTTTGGCCTTTCTAACTATCTTTCTGTAAACGATTTCTAGTTTAATTCTATTATCATCTAAAAACACATTTTGTATGATTTCTAGTTTGCATTTGTTAAGATGCATTTCATGGTCCAGAATGTGGTCTATTTTGGTCAATGTTGCATGTGTGCTTGAGAAGAATGTGTATTCTGTTGTTGGATGAAGTATTCTATAAATGTCAATTAGATCCATTTGACTGATGGTGCTGGTTAGGTCAACTCTACCCTTACTGATTTTCTGCCTGCTGAATCTGTCCATTTCTGATAGAGGGGAGTTGAAGTCTCCAAAAGCAACAGTAGATTC
>NW_024073750.1:0-3753 GCF_014754425.2 Oryx dammah
CCAGGCTTCAGCAATATGTGAACCGTGAACTTCCTGATGTTCAAGCTGGTTTTAGAAAAGGCAGAGGAACCAGAGGTCAAATTGCCAACATCCGCTGGATCATGGAAAAAGCAAGAGAGCTCCAGAAAAAGATCTATTTCTGCTTTATTGACTATGCCAAAGCCTTTGACTGTGTGGATCACAATAAACTGTGGAAAATTCTTCAAGAGATGGGAATACCAGACCACCTGACCTGCCTCTTGAGAAATCTGTATGCAGGTCAGGAAGCAACAGTTAGAACTGGACATGGAACAACAGACTGGTTCCAAATAGGAAAAGGAGTGCGTCAACGCTGTATATTGTCACCCTGCTTATTTATCTTATATGCAGAGTACATCATGAGAAACGCTGGACTGGAAGAAACACAAGCTGGAATCAAGATTGCCGGGAGAAATATCAATAAGCTCAGATATGCAGATGACACCACCCTTATGGCAGAAAGTGAAGAGGAACTCAAAAGCCTCTTGATGAAAGTGAAAGAGGAGAGTGAAAAAGTTGGCTTAAAGCTCAACATTCAGAAAACGAAGATCATGGCATCTGGTTCCATCACTTCATGGCAAATAGATGGGGAAACAGTGGAAACAGTGTCAGACTTTATTTTTTTGGGCTCCAAAATCACTGCAGATGGTGACTGCAGCCATGAAATTAAAAGACGCTTACTCCTTGGAAGAAAAGTTATGACCAACCTACATAACATATTCAAAAGCAGAGACATTACTTTGCCGACTAAGGTCCATCTAGTCAGGCTATGGTTTTTCCAGTAGTGATGTATGGGTGTGTGAGTTGGACTGTGAAGAAGGCTGAGCGCCGAAGAATTGATGCTTTTGACCTATGGTGTTGGAGAAGACTCTTGAGAGTCCCTTGGACTGCAAGGAGATGCAACCAGTCCATTCTGAAGGAGATCAGCCCTGGGATTTCTTTGGAAGGACTGATGCTAAAGCTGAAACTCCAGTACTTTGGCCACCTCATGTGAAGAGTTGACTCAATGGAAAAGACTCTGATGCTGGGAGGGATTGAGGGCAGGAGGAAAAGGGGACAACAGGGGATGAGATGGCTGGATGGCATCACTGACTTGATGGACGTGAGTCTGGGTGAACTCCGGGAGTTGGTGATGGACAGGGAGGCCTGGCGTGCTGTGATTCATGGGGTCCCAAAGAGTCGGACATGACTGAGCGACTGAACTGAATTGAAAGTTGAGTAAGTGCCAAGCCAGGGACTAAATTTCTCAGCCTCTTGCTGTCTTCTTTAGGGCTTCGCTAGTAGCTCAGCAGGAAAGAATCTGTCTTCAGTGTAGGAGACACGGGTGAGATCCGTGAGTGAGGAAGATCCCCTGGAGGAGGTAATGGCAACTCACTGCACTATTCTTGCCTGAGAAATCTCATGTACAGAGGAGCCTGGCAGGCTGCAGTCTGCGTTCACAAAAGAGTCGGACACAACTTAGCGACCAAACCACTACAACCACTATCTTCTTTAGCCTATTCTCTCTTTCAGTTCATAATAACAATTCTACTTCCCTTCTCTTTACACTAAAACTTTAATATCTCTTAAAACCTTGATTTTATTCTCATTACATAGACTCTGTACGTCTAAAAGGACCATATGATTTATTTCCAGTAGAATATGTGCAGTATGATCTGGTGACTTCTAGGCAAGATGGTTAGGAAGCAGTATGTTTTCTTTTGTTTTCCTCTATTTGCTGTTGAGGTGAAAACTCTATAAAGTCCTGAGCTGTGGCAGAACTTGGGCTCCTAAAGCACACATGGGAGCTGCCCACTGAACATTTGGACTATTTGTCATGTGTATATAAACTAATATTTTGTTAAATCACAGAGATTTCAGGGTTTAGTTATTGTAGCAGCTACTGTTTCCTTAGCCTAAGAGTATGTTGCCATTTGAATGTGTCTATAAAACTGAATACTTAAGTATATGCTTCCTTCTGTATAGAGTGTGATTGAAGAAATACACAAGAAACTGAGAATGATGGTTCACCCTGGGGGTGTTGATTTCAGGTTCAGTGTGTGAAAGATACTTTTCACATTCTACCTTCTAAAACATATTGTTTATATGTCATACACAGCCAAAAGATAATGAAATGATAAATATTGGAGCTTAGAAAGGAAAGAGTAAGAATATTAAAGGTACTGGAGAAATAGTGAATAATTGAGGAAGTTCAAATGCATAGGAGGAAACTGACTCAAAGGCATAAGTGGAAACATGAATCAAGAAAGGTTCATCATCCTCTAACATAAAAGGTAGCAGAAAAAACAGTTACATTGCCCACAATAAGACAAATGCAAGTGAAAGCTGCAGTGACACACAATTTCTCATTTATCAGATGTACAAAACCTGCAAAGTTTGCATAATCCCATACCTCTTCACTAGATCATTTTAAAGTCAATCTCAGGCATATTATTGAATTGATAAATATCCATAGATATTTCATTATGTGTCTCTAACACAAAGGAACTATTTTAAAATAGTCATTCAGTTCAGTTTAGTCGCTCAGTCGTGTCCAATTCTTTGTGACTCCATGATCGCAGCACGCCAGGCCTCCCTGTCCATCACCAACCCCCAGAGTTCACCCAAACTAATGTCCATCGAGTCGGTGATGCCAACCAGCCATCTCATCCTCTGTCGTTCCCTTCTCCTCCTGCCCCCAATCCCTCCCAGCATCAGAGTCTTCTCCAATGAGTCAACTCTTCGCATGAGGTGGCCAAAATATTGGAGTTTCAGCTTCAGCATCAGTCCTTCCAATGAACACCCAGAACTGATCTCCTTTAGGATGGACTGGTTGGATCTCCTTGCAGTCCAAGGGACTCTCAAGAGTCTTCTCCAACACCATAGTTCAAAAGCATCAATTCTTCAGTGCTCAGCTTTCTTCACAGTCCAACTCTCACATCCATACATGACCACAGGAAAAACCATATCCTTGACTAGACGGACCATTGTTGGCAAAGTAATGTCTCTGCTTTTTAATGTGCTATCTAGGTTGGTCATAACTTTCCTTCCAAGAAGTAAGTGTCTCTTAATTTCATGGCTGCAATCACCATCTGCAGTGATTTTGGAGTCCAAAAAAATAAAGTCTGACACTGTTTCCACTGTTTCCCCATCTATTTCCCATGAAGTGATGGGACTGGATGCCATGATCTTCATTTTCTGAATATTGAGCTTTAAGCCAACTTTTTCACTCTCCTCTTTCACTTTCATCAAGAGGCTTTTGAGTTCCTCTTCACTTTCTGCCATAAGGGTGGTGTCATCTGCATATCTGAGCTTATTGATATTTCTCCTGGCAATCTTGATTCCAGCTTGTGTTTCTTCCAATCCAGCGTTTCTCGTGATGTACTCTGCATATAAGTTAAATAAGCAGGTCATGACAGTATACAGCGTTGACGCACTCCTTTTCCTATTTGGAACCAGTCTGTTGTTCCATGTCCAGTTCTAACTGTTGCTTCCTGACCTGCATACAGGTTTCTCAAGAGGCAGGTCAGTGGTCTAGTATTCCCATCTCTTGAAGAATTTTCCACAGTTTATTGTGATCCACACAGTCAAAGGCTTTGGCATAGTCAATAAAGCAGAAATAGATGTTTTTCTGGAACTCTCTTGCTTTTTTGATGATCCAGAGGATGTTGCCAATTTGATCTCTGGTTCCTCTGCCTTTTCTGAAACGAGCTTGAACATCAGGAAGTTCACGGTTCACATATTGCTGAAGCCTGG
>NW_024073752.1:0-3752 GCF_014754425.2 Oryx dammah
TGGCCGGCACCTTGACAAGTGCAGGACCCATCCTAGGTCAGTGCAGAGACGATGTTGTGGGTCAGGAGTGTTTGTCGGGCCTTGACTCAAGGCAGGGTCCAGCATGAGTGAGTCCTGGGAGTGAGATATGGGCTCAAGAGTGTTGGACGGGGCATGGAACCAGTGCAGGACCCAGCAGAGTTCAGTTCAGGGAATGTGATGTGGGCCCAGGAGTGATTGTCTGGGGCTTGAAGAAGGCCAGGACCCAGTCTGAATCAGAAGAGGGACCAAAATGTGGGCTCCTGAATATTTGTCAAGAGCTTGTGCAAGTTCAGGACACAACATGGTTCAGTGCAGTGACCGTATGTGGGTCACACTTGACTCTCCGGATGTGAACAAGTGCAAGACCAGCCTGGGTCAGCGAAGGGACCTAGATATGGGCTCAGGTGTCATTTTCAGGGGCTTGAACAAGTGCAGGATCCAGCTTGGTTGCATTCAGGGACACAAATGTGCGCTAAGGAGTGTTGTCGGTATCTTGTACAAGGGCAGGACTCAGCCTGATTCAGTGCACGGACCTAGAGGTGGGCCCAAGAGTATTTTTCAGAAACTTCGACAACAGATATGCGCTGAGGAGTGTTTGTCAGAGGCTTTATCCAGTGTAAGATTCAGCCTGGTTCACTGCAGGGACCTAGTCTCCTCGGACTCAGGAGTGTTTGTCGGGTTCTTGTTCAAAGGCTTGACCCAGCCTTCTTGAGTGCAGTGAGTGGGATATGGGATCACTAGTATTTCCTGGGGGAATGAACAATGGTGGTACACTCCATAGTTCCAAGGCATGGAGCTACTTGTCGGCTGAGGAATGCTTGCCAGGGGCTTGAATAAGGCTGGGAACTAGCATGAGAGTCAGATGCAGGCTCAGCTATGTCGATAGGGGCCTTGAATAAGTGCAGGACCCAGCCTGGTTCATGGCAGGGACTTAGATGCGGGCACAGAGGTGTTTCTCGGGGGCGTAAACAAAGTCACGACCCAGCATGGCTCAGAGCCAGAACCCCGATGTGAGCTCAGGAGTGTTTGTCGGGGGCTTGAACAAACGCAGGTCCCTGCCAGGTCAGTGCAGGGTCCAGGATGTGGGCTTAGGAGCATTTGCAGGGATGCAACAGGGGCAGCCTACAAAATGCTTCAGTGCCAGACTCAAGATGTTGGCTCAGGCCTGATATTAGGGGTCATGAACATGGGAAGCACTTAGCCTCGTTCCATGCAGAACCCGCCAGTTGGGCTCAGGGTTGTCTGTCAGTGATTGCATGCGGGAAGAAGCTAGGTTGGTTCAGTGCAGAGACCGAGACTTGGGTTCAGAAGTATTTGTTGTGGACTTGTAGAATGGCAGGATGGAGCCTGGTCCGGGTAAGCACCCAAATGAGGCTCGGGCGTATTTGTCGGGGTTGAAGAAGGGCACGACCAAACCTGGTTAGGTGCAGCGACTGGGAGGGGGCTCGGCAGTGTCTACCAGGGTCTTGCACAAGGCCTGGACCCAGGCTGGGTCAGTGCAGGTCCTTAGATGTCAATTCAGCAGTGTCCGTTGAGGCTTCAAGATGGGCGGACCTTAGCCTCAATCAGTACAGGGACCTAGATGCCGGCTTATAGAAATTTCTTTTGATCTTGAACAAGGGCAGGACCAAGCATTGTCCGCATAGGGATCGAAATCTGGGCTCAGGAGTGTTTGTTGGGGTCTGATACAAAGGCACATAGACCTTTTTCAGTGCAGCAAGTGCGATGCCAGATCGGGAATGTTTCCTGGAGGGACTGAACAAGGGCAGGACACAAGGACACATCCTAGTTCAGAGTCATGCAGTGAGTTGTGGGCTCTGGATTGTAGGTCAGTTGCTTGAATATGGCCAGGCATAGCCTGAGATTCAGAGAGAAGGCTCAGCAGTGTTGGCCGGCACCTTGAACAATTGCAGGACCTATCCTAGGTCAGTGCAGAGATGACATTGTGGGCTCAGGAGGGTTGGTCAGGGCTTGACTAAAGGCAGGGTCCAGCATGTGTGAGTCCTGGGAGTGAGATATGGGCTGAAGAGTGTTGGTCAGGGCATGGAACCAGTTCACGATACAGCAGAATTCAGTTCAGGGACTGTGATGTGGGCCCAGGAGCGATTGTGTGGGTCTTGAAGAAGGCCAGGACCCAGTCTGGATCAGTAGAGTGACTGAAATGTGGGTTGTGGAATATTTGTCGAGGGCTTGTGCAAGGACAGGGCCCAACCTGGTTCAGTGCAGGGACCGTATGTGGGCTCACACGTGTTTCTCCAGATCTGAACAATCTCAAGATCAGCCTAGGTCAGCGAAGGGACCTAGATGTGGGCTCAGGAGTGCTTTTCAGGGGCTTGAACAAGCCCAGGATCCAGCTTGGTTCCATTCAGGGATACAGTTATGTGGTAAGGAGTGTTGTAGGTGTCATGCACAGTGGCAGGACTCAGCCTGATTCAGTGCACGGACCTAGAGGTGGGCCCAGGAGTATTTTTCAGAAACTTCCACAACAGATGTGCACTGAGGAGTGTTTGTTGGAGGCTTTATCCAGTGCAAGATTCAGCCTGGTTCACTGCAGGGACCTCGTGTCCTAGGGGCAGGATTGTTTGTCGGGGTCTTGCTCAAAGGCATGACCCAGCCTTCTTCAGTGTAGCGAGTGGGATGTGGGGTCACCTCTGTTTCCTGATGGACTGAACAATGGCGGTATACACCATAGTTCCCAGGCATCGAGCTACTTGTCGGCTCAGGACTGCTTGCCGTTGGGTCGAATAAGGCCAGGAACTAGCGTGAGAGTCAGATGCAGGCTCAGCTACGTTGGTAGAGGCCTTGAATACGTGCAGAACCCAGCCTGGTTTATGGCAGGGACTTAGATGTGGGTGCAGAGGTGTTTCTCGGGGGCGTAAAGTAAGTCAGGACCCAGCATGGTTCAGAGCCAGAACCAAGATGTGAGATCACGAGTGTTTGTTGGGGGCTTGAACATACGCAGGGCCCTGCCCGGTCAGTGCAGGGCCCAGGAAGTGGGCTTAGGAGCATTTGCAGGGTTGCAACAGGGGCAGCTCTCAAATGCTTCAGTGCCAGACTTAAGATGTCAGCTCATGCCTGATATTAGTGGTCATCAACATAGGAAGCACTTAGCCTTGTTCCATGCAAGACCCGATATTTGGGCACAAGTTTGTCTGTCAGTCCTTGCACGTGGGAAGAAGCTAGCCTGGTTCAGTGCAGAGACCGAGACGTGGTTCAGAAGTATTTGTCATGGCCTTGAAGAAGGGCAGGACCCAGCCTGGTCCGGGTAAGCACGGAAAAGAGCCTCAGGAGTATTTGTCGGGGTGGAAGAATGCAGGACCCAGCCTGGTTCGGTGCACTGACTGGGAGGGAGGCTTGGGAGTGTTTACAAGGGTCTTGCACAAGGCTTGGACCCAGCCTGGGTCAGTGCAGGTCCTTAGATGTCAATTCAGTAGTATCCGTTGAGGCTTCAATTGGGCAGAAATTAGCCTAGTTCAGTACAGGGACCAAGATGCGGGCTCAAGGGTATTTCGTGGTCTTGAACAAGGGCAGGACCAAGCATGGTCCGCATAGGTATCGAAATGTGGGCTCGGGAGCGTTTCTTGGGGTCTTGCACAAAGGCACATCGAGCCTTGTTCAGTGCAGCGAGTACCATGCCGGATTGGTAGTGTTTCCTATGGGGACTGACCAAGGGCAGGACACACGCTAGTTCAGAGTCAGGGAGTGAGTTGTGGGCTCAGGATTGTAGGTCG
>NW_024073753.1:0-3750 GCF_014754425.2 Oryx dammah
AGTCCCTGGGTTGGGAAGATCCCCTGGAGAAGGAAATGGCAACCCATTCCAATGTTCTTGACGGAAGAATCCCCTGGACAGAGGAGCCTGGCAAGCTACAGTTCATGGGTTGCAAAGAGTTGGACACAACTGAGTGACTAACACACATATAGATATTTCTGTGACAAAATGTTTTTGTAGTATTATTCAAATGTCAAAAACTTCAAAATAATTAGAATGTTCCCAATGGGATTCTGGTTAAGTTACTGGTGTTAGACCCATACAGTATGTTAGGGAGTTATCAAAAGTAACACTGTAGCAAAATAATTAGTCAAATGAAAAAATGTTAAAAAAAAAAAGGTGTTTAAAATTGTTAAGAGGAAAAAACAAGATTATTAATAGTATTTACCTGTGGTGGTTTTAAGGCAGGTGCACAAATTCTTTGATCGTTTTCTTTCAAGATGTATAGCTGAACATGGGGTGCAATGAGTGACTTCTTTGTAATCATTAGGACATGGCAGAGATGGCTATACATGACCAGCTGGTAAGAGTGGGATCTCTCTTCCAGATCAAAGGGCCAGCAACAAGCCGTCACAACAAACAGTTCCTCGGGACAGTGCAGCAACCGTCTTTGAGGGCACACAGCCAGGTCAGAGAGGTCCCTGTCCATGTAGGGCATCTGCCCAGAGTCAAAAGCTAGCTCCCACAGCATCCCTCTGCAGGCCCACAGGTCACTGGCACTGGAGGACTCATTATTAACCAGACTTTCAAGGGCCGTGCACCAAACCCGCCTGTTTCCATTGTCCCCAGGCAATGACATAGTCCATGGGGAACAAGTCTCTGCAGACGGCATTGTCTGCGACCTTAACTTGAAGTGTGTCCTCAGCGATACGGTTCCTAACAGCCACATCTTGGTGGATGACTTCCCTGCTGGACAGATAGCTCATTCCTCAGGCAATCTGAACAGTCATGTGAACCCAGTCTCATTGAGAAACCGCCTACGGATTATGGGCCTCTACTAATTGGCACTGCCGTAAAAACAATCTAAGATTCCGCCAGTTCATGTAAGCCAATATCCCCAAGGGCTCTTCTTCTGTACACACCCTGGTGACAGGAAGATTTCTGGGATGAAGACCTCATAGCTTACAACGCTCAGTGAGCATCGTTGTCACCTGAGTTTCAGAAGCTTGAACTTTATCTGTTTTTACAAATACTTGCTTTTCTTTATTTGGATCTTTTTCTTTTTTTCCTTTAGCCACAGACTTTATTGTTTGAATATTTGCAGCTCTTATCCTATACACTTTTAATTTCTTCCAAAACTCTATGCTCCGTATTGCTAGGTCACTTCACCCTCCATCTTATTCTACATTTCCATCAAGCAGTGTTTCCCCAAATCACAGTCTGCCTCATTGTGTATTGTTGTTGTTCAGCTGCTACATAGTGTCTGTCCTTGTGATGCCATGGACTGTAGGCCACCAGGCTCCTCTGTCCACGAGACTTCCCAGGCAAGAAACTGGAGTGGGTTGCCATTCCTTCTCCATATTTGGATCTTTTTCATCTACTAGAATCCCATGGACTATATGCTGAAAAGTACCTTAATGAAGTTCATCTTTTGGAATTATCCTCTCCCTGGATATTGCAATATCATTCACCTCAGCATTGGCCTCTAAAAGAGTGACACTTCTCGGGTCATTCTTCTGTCTTCTTTGAAGACAGAACTGTGCTTGAGTGAAAATAAAAACAAAAAACCAAACTCTGTCGCTATGTCAGATAGGATATCATCAACATAGTTCAGAAGTGACAATGCATAACAATTTTTTAAACAAAAGCATGTTTATTACGCAATCTGAGACAAAGTGCAATCAGGAGGGAGCCTGATTATACTTTAAAAGAAAATGCACTCAGGAGTGAGTCTGGAATCAGAAGCAGCTTTGGTATTTGTTGGACTGTGATCCTCAGCCACTTTTGCCTAAACACACAGAATGGATGGGTCTGGTGCCCTGTGTGCTGGGCTGCAGGCCCAATTTCTTTACACAGGGCAGATGAACTGGGCCCACCACCCCTGTGCTCAGTGGGCAAAGCTGAGTCGCTCTCCTGTCCTCGTGGGGCTAGTGGGAGGGACCGACTGAAGACAAAGTGCCGTGGGTTACACTGCAGAGGGGGGTGATGCAGGAGAAGGTGCCGATTTTATTGATTGCAGCCCCATCCACTTCTTCCATCCTCCTGGCTTCCTTCAATTCTCCTGGATTTAACACCAATTAACCTCCACTTCGGCCCCTTACCTAGATTTCTCAAGAATTTCATCTGTGTATAAATAGGAGGAGAAAACAATAAAACAAACAAACAAAAAAAAACCTTTTTGCTGTGCTCAAAGACTCTGCATAACCACCCTGCCTTTAAAAAACAGAGTATAGCACCAGAACACTACATCTTATTCCCTTTCATTTCCTTTTATAACAGTTGAAAATAACATGAGGTGCTTTGGCCGAAAGTCAAGCTTGTTCTAGACGCGTGACTACCCTATAAAGACACAATTACACAAAGGCTCTGCAGAGCTCCACCTTCTCACCCCATGGCACAAACCCCAGTTTCTAGCTAGAGACCTAGGCCAGGATGCATTTCTTGGTCAGCCTGCTCAAGGTGGATGCTTATGTACCTCTTACCTTCTTCTAAGCAAAAGCAGGAAATCTGGAAATGAGTTTTCTAAAATAAAGAAAAGCACGTTCAGGAGATGGTTACAATGGCAATAATTTTATACTAATTATTTTTCTAGATCATTTGAGGTGCTAGAGAAGACTCGTGAGAGTCCTTTGGAGAACAAGGATTTTGGCCAACTGATGGGAAGAACTGACTCATTGGAAAAGCCCCTGATGCTGGAAAAGATTTGAGGGCAGGAGAAGGGAGGGACAGAGGATGAGGTGCTTGGATGGCATCACCGACTCAGTGGACATGAGTTTGAGCAGACTCTGGGAGATAGTGAAGGACAGGGAAGCCTGGCATGCTGCTGTGCATGGGGTAACAGAGTCGGACACAACTGAGTGATGGAACAACAGCAACAAATGAGGATTAAAGTCATGCACATTGGATGCTCAGTGTGTGGGACCATTGAATAAATTCACTCTGTTACTGTTGAATCACTGTGATTACTGTAAATGTAGAAACTGGCTGGAATTCCCCTTTCAAAAATTTTTTTTTCTTTTAGGACTTCGATGTTGGGCCTGTGGTTAAGCATCCACCTGCCAATGCAGGGGAGACAGGTTCCATCCTTGGTCCAGGGATATCCCACAGGCCATGGGGCAACTAAGCCGGTGTGCCATAACTCTGGAAGCCCACAGGCTCTGCAGCCCATGCTCCCAAACAAGAGGATCCACATCAATGAGAAGCCTGTGCATTGTATCTAGAGAAAGCCTGAGCAGAGCAATAAGATCCAGTGCAGCCAAAAATAAATAAATAAGTGAAAAAAGAATTAGTTCATGTCTAAAATATAGTTAGCATTGTTCAAGGTAATGCTTGCTTACAAGCATTTGGTTTGTTGGGAGAAATAATTACATTAAAGTACATTTTATCATATTAAAAAGGCCTCTCTTATAAACAGGGTCAAACATTGTATATTTTAAAATAATATTTATTATACGTTTTGTTAGACATATTTCCTGCAGAAGATTAAAATGATACATATATATAGAAACCTCACAGTTTTTCCATCATCTAGATAGAGCACTCTCAGCACATTCAGCTCAGTTCAGTTCAGTTCAGTCGCTTAGTCAGGTC
>NW_024073754.1:0-3747 GCF_014754425.2 Oryx dammah
TGTTCATTATTAAGGTTGGACATGCTGGCCTATTTGTGCTTATATTTGCTCTTCCTAGAAAGCTAAGTGTAAATACTTGGAAACATGAGGATCATTAATCATCATTTTTTTTGTTTATCTTGGGTTCTACCACAGGGCTTTACATAAAATAGTTGCACCATAAATGTTGGAACTCAACTCGAAAATTATGAACTACACAATCAATCAGCAATCATGACTTTAGCAGATTTATGTTTCCTATTCAAAGAAAATCTTAAAAATATAAAAAGGAAAAAGTGATAATAAATGTCCAAAATAAAAGTCACTGAAATGCTGTCAGGCAAATTAACATGGCTATCAATAGGAAAGCATAGTTGATACAAGATTAAGAAATTTGTTATATCAGTCTCTTTACATATTAAGGTGTTTAGAGGAGTCCATTAAAGATAATTCAAATTTTAAAGCTCATATCTCAACACTTAATACTAGCCTCAACTCAGATTTTCAAAATCTTCAGCAATACTCATAAAATTAAACTACAGGCTGTCACTGAGAATGTGTGCTTAGTCGCTCAACCATGTCTGACTCTTTGTGACCCCATGGACTGTAGCCCACCAGGCTCTACTGTCCATGGGGATTCTCTAGGCAAGAATACTGGAGTGTGTTGCCATGCCCTCCTCCAGGGGATCTTCCCAATCCAGGGATTGAACCCAGGTCTCCCACATTGCAGGTGGATTCTTTATCAGACGTCTAGGCCACAAGGGAAGCCCTGAGAATATAAAATAAATACCATATATATGAGTCACATATACCTCAAGAGTTTTCTTTAAAATAAATCAGCATTCTCTATTGACAGCATTATAATTCAAATCACAGAAATTTTATACACTTAAATGATGAACTTTTGAAATAAAATGTTTTTATTCTTCTACTCTTTCAATTTACTTCAGTTGCTCAGTCGTATCCGACTGTTTGTGACCCCATGAATCACAGCATGGCAGGCCTCCCTGTCCATCACCAACTCACAGAGTTCACTCAGACTCACATCCATCGAGTCAGTGATGCGATCCAGCCATCTCATCCTCTGTCGTCCCTTTCTCCTCCTGCCCCCAATCCCTCCCAGCATCAGGGTCTTTTCCAGTGAGTCAAGTCTTCGCATGAGGTGGCCAAAGTACTGGAGTTTCAGCTTTAGCATTATTCCTTCCAAAGAAATCCCAGGACTGATCTTCTTCAGAATGGACTAATTGGATCTCCTTGCAGTCCAAGGGACTCTCAAGAGTCTTCTCCAACACCACAGTGCAAAAGCATCAATTCTTCGGTGCTCAGCCTTCTTCACAGTCCAACTCTCACATCCATACATGACCACAGGGAAAACCATAGCCTTGACTAGATGGACCTTAGTCGGCAAAGTAATGTCTCTGCTTTTGAATATGCTATCTAGATTGGTCATAACTTTTCTTCCAAGGAGTAAGCGTCTTTTAATTTCATGGCTGCAGTCACCATCTGCAGTGATTTTGGAACCCAAAAAAATAAAGTCTGACAATATTTCTACTGTTTCCCCATCTATTTCCCATGAAGTGATGGGACCAGATGCCATGATCTTCGTTTTCTGAATGTTGAGCTTTAAGCCAAGTTTTTCACTCTTCTCTCACTTTCATCAAGAGGCTTTTTAGTTCCTCTTCACTTTCTGCCATAAGGGTGGTGTCATCTGCATATCTGAGGTTACTGATATTTCTCCCAGCAATCTTGATTCCAGCTTGTGTTTCTTCCAGTCCAGCGTTTCTCATGATGTACTCTGCATAGAAGTTAAATAAGCAGGGTGACAATATACAGCCTGACGTACTCCTTTTCCTATTTGGAACCAGTCTGTTGTTCCATGTCCAGTTGTAACTGTTGCTTCCTGACCTGCATACAGAATTCTCAAGAGGCAGATCAGGTGGTCTGGTATTCCCATCTCTTTCAGAATTTTCCACAGTTTATTGTGATCCACACAGTCAAAGGCTTTGGCATAGTCAATAAAGCAGAAACAGATGTTTTTCTGGAACTTTCTTGCTTTTTCCATGATCCAGCAGATGTTGGCAATTTGATCTCTGGTTCCTCTGCCTTTTCTAAAACCAGCTTGAACATTAGGAAGTTCACAGTTCATGTATTCCTGAAGCCTGGCTTGGAGAACTTTGAGGATTACTTTACTAGCATGTGAGATGAGTGCAAGTGTGTGGTAGTTTGAGCATTCTTTGGCATTGCCTTTCTTTGGGATAGGAATGAAAACTGACCTTTTCCAGTCCTGTGGCCACTGCTGAGTTTTCCAAATTTGCTGGCATATTGAGTGAAGCACTTTCACAGCATCATCTTTCAGGATTTGAAACAGCTCAACTGGAATTCCATCACCTCCACTAGCTTTGTAGGTAGTGATGCCAAGGCCCACTTGACTTCACATTCCAGGATGTCTGGCTCTAGAGGAGTGATCACATCATCATGATTATCTGGGTCATGAAGATCTTTTTTGTACAGTTCTTCTGTGTATTCTTGCCACCTCTTCTTAATATCTTCTGCTTCTGTTAGGTCCATACCATTTCTGTCCTTTATCGAGCCCATCTTTGCATGAAATGTTCCCTTGGTATCTCTAATTTTCTTGAAGAGATGTCTAATCTTTCCCATTCTGTTCTTTTCCTCCATTTCTTTGCATTCATCACTGAAGAAGGCTTTCTTATCTCTTCTTGCTGTTCTTTGGAACTCTGCATTTAGATGCTTATATCTTTCCTTTTCTCCTTTGTTTTTCACCTCTCTTCTTTTCACAGTTATTTGTAAGGCCTTCCCAGACAGCTGTTTTGCTTTTTTGCATTTCTTTTCCATGGGGATGGTTTTGATCTCTGTCTCCTGTACAGTGTGACAAACCTCATTCCATAGTTCATCAGGCACTCTATCTATCAGATCTAGGCTCTTAAATCTATTTCTCACTTCCACTGTACAATCATAAGGGATTTGATTTAGGTCATACCTGAATGGTCTAGTGGTTTCTCCTACTTTCTTCAATTTCAGTCTGAATTTGGTAATAAGGAGTTCATGATCCGAGCCACAGTCAGCTCCTGGTCTTCTTTTTGTTGACTGTATAGAGCTTCTCCATCTTTGGCTGCAAAGAATATAACCAATCTGATTTCAGTGTTGACCATCTGGTGATGTCCATGTGTAGAGTCTTCTCTTGTGTCATTGGAAGAGGGTGTTTGCTATGACCAGTGCATTTTCTTGGCAAAACTCTATTAGTCTTTGCCCTGCTTCATTCTGCATTCCAAGGCCAAATTTGCCTGTTACTCCAGGTGTTTCTTGACTTCCTACTTTTGCATCCAGTCCCCTATAATGAAAAGGACATCTTTTTTGGGTGTTAGTTCTAAAAGGTCTTGTAGGTCTTCATAGAACCGTTCAACTTCAGCTTCTTCAGCGTTACTGGTTGGGGCATAGACTTGGATAACTGTGATATCGAATGTTTTGCCTTGGAAACAAACAGAGTTCATTCTGTCGTTTTTGAGATTGCGCAAGTACTGCATTTCGGACTCTTTTGTTGACCATGATGGTTACTCCATTTCTTCTAAGGGATTCCTGCCCACAGTAGTAGATATAATGGTCATCTGAGTTAAATTCACCCAGTCCAGTTCATTTTAGTTCGCTGATTCCTAGAATGTCGATGTTCACCCTTGCCATCTCTTGTTTGACCACTTCCAATTTCCCTTGATTCATGGACCTGACATTCCAGGTTCCTATGCAATATTGCTC
>NW_024073756.1:0-2176 GCF_014754425.2 Oryx dammah
AATCTTGCATTGGTTCAAGCCTCTGGCAAACACTCCTCAGCGCCCATCTGTTGACCAAGTTTCCGAAAAATACTCCTGGGCCCACCTCTAGGTCCATGCACTGAATCAGGCTGGGTCCTGCCCTTGGGCAAGATACCTACAACACTCCTTAGTGCACCTCTGTACCCTGAACGCAACCAAGGTGGATCTTGTGCTTGTTTGTGCCCCTGAAAACGCCTCCAGGGCCCACATCTAGGTCCCTTCACTGACCCAGGCTGGCCCTACGCTTGTTTAGACCCAGAGGGACACTCATGAGCCCACCTACAGCCCCTGCACTGAACCTGGGGTGGGGGTGGCTGTACTTGCACAAGCCCTCAACAAATATCCCAGAGCCTACATTTGGGTCCCTCCAGTGATCCAGACTGGGTCCTTGCCTTCTTCAAGCCCCAGACAGTTGCTCCAGGGCTCACATTGCGGTCCCTGAACTGAATTTTGCTGGGTCCTGAACCGGTTCCATGCCCCGACTAACACTCTTGAGCACATATCTCATGCCCAGAACTCAAGCAGGCTGGACTCTGCCTTTATTCCAGCCCTGACAGACACTACTGAGCCCACAACATCGACTCTGCACTGACCTAGGATGGGTCCTCCACTTATTCAAGGTGCTGGCCAACATCGCTGAGACTCTCTGAATCTCCTGCTAGTCCTGGCGATATTCAAGCCAGCGACCTACAATCCTGAGTCCACAACTCGCTCCCTGCCTCCGAACTAGGGTGTGTCCTGCCCTTGGTCAGTTCCCCCAGGAAACACTCCCAATACCGCATCGCATTCACGGCACTGAACAAGGCTCGATGTACCTTTGTGCAAGACCTCAGCAAACAATCCCGAGCCCACATTTCCATCCCTACGTGGACCATGCTTAGTCCTGCCCTTGTTCAAGACTATGACAAATACACCTGATCCGGCATCTCATTCCCTGTACTGAAGCAGGCTACGTTCGGCCCATCCTGAAGCCTTAATGGATACACCAGAATCGACACCTAAGGACCTGCATTGAACCAGGCTGGGTCCAGGCCTTGTGCAAGACCCTTGCAAGCACTCCCGAGCCTCCCTTCCAGTCTCTGCACCCAACCAGGGTGGGTCCTGCCCTTCTTTCACACCGAAAAATACTCCTGAGCCTCCTTTCGATGATTACACTGACCCGGGGGGGGGGGGCCTGCCCTTCTTCAAGGACACAACAAATAATTCGGAACCCACATCTTGGTCCCTGAACTTAACCAGGCTAGCTTCTTCCCATGTGCAGGCACCAACAGACAACCCTGAGCTCAACTGTCGGGTCCTGCATAGCACGAGGCTAAGCACTGCCCATCTTCATGACCCCTAATAAGAGGCCTGAGCCGACATCTTGAGCCTGGTGCTGAAGCATTTTGGGAGCTGCCCTTGTTGCACCCCAGAAAATGCTCCTGAGCCCACATCCTGGGCCCTGTGCTGAACCCGTTGGGGCCCTGCCTTTGTCAAGCCCCCGACAAACACTCCTGAGCTCAGCTCTCGGTTCCTGCCCTGAACCATCCTGGGTCCTGCCTTTGTTTATGCCCCTGAGAAACACTCCTGCACCCGCATCTCTGTCCGTGCCATGAACCAGGCTGTGTCCTGCACTTATTCAAGGCCCTGACCAACATAGCTGAGCTTGTATCTGACTCTCATGTTAGTTCCCAGACTTATTCGAGCCACCGGCAAGCAATCCTGAGCTGACAAGTAGCTCCATGCCTCGGAACTATGGTGGGTCCCGCTATACTTCAGTCCTCCAGGAAACACGGAGGATCCCATATCCCACTCGCTGCACTCAAGAAGGTGGAGTATTGCATTTGAGCAAGACCCCAACAAACACTCCTGAGCCCTAGGACACTAGGTCCCTGCAGTCAACCAGGCCAAATCTTGCATTGGATCAAGCCTCTGGCAAACACTTCTCAGTGCCCGTCTGTTGTCTAAGCTTCCAAAAAAATACTCCTGGGTCCACCTCTAGTTCCGTTCGCTGAATCAGGCTGGGTCCTGCCCTTGTTCAAGACACATACAACACTCCTTAGCGCACCTCTGTGTCCCTGAACTTAACCAAGGTGGATACTTCGCTTGTTCGTGCCCCTGAAAATGCCTCCGGAGCCCACATCTAGGTCCCTTCGCTGGCCCTGGCTAGTCCTGC
>NW_024073756.1:2276-3741 GCF_014754425.2 Oryx dammah
CTGGAGGGGCCCAGTACTTGCACAAGCCCTCAACAAATATCCCGGAGACCATATTTCGGTCCCTCTACTGATCCAGACTGGGTCCTGGCCTTCTTCAAGCCCCAGACAGTCACTCCTGGGCCCACATCGCGGTCCCTAAACTGAATTCTGCTGGGTCCCTCATCAGTTCTATGCCTCGACCAACACTCTTGAGTCCATATCTCACTCCCAGAAGTCACACAGGCTAGACTCTGCCTTTATTCCAGCCCCAACAGACACTCCAGAGCCCACAGTGTTGTCTCTGCACTGACCTCGGATGGGTCCTGCGCTTGTTCATGGTGCCGGCCAACACCTCAGAGCCTCTCTCTGATTCTCAGGCTAGTCCTGGCCATATTCAAGCCAGCAACCTACAATCCTGAGCCCAGAGCTCTCTTGTGCCTCCGAAATAGGGTGTGTCCTGCCCTTGGTCAGTACCCCCAAGAAACACACCCACTCCCACATTGCACTTGCTGCAATGAACAAGGCTCGACTGCCTTGGTGCAAGACCCTGACAACACTCCCGAGCTTACATTTCCATTCCTATGCAGACCATGCTCAGTCCTGCCCTTGTTCGAGGCCACAACAAATACACCTGAGCCTGCATCTTACTCCCTGTGCTGAAGCTGGCTGTGTTCTGCCCATCTTGAAGCCTCAACAGATACCCCTGAATCAACATCTAAGGACCTGCACTGAACCAGGCTGGGTCCTGCACTCCTTGCATCCCGACAAATACGCCTGATCCTCCTTTCAGTGCTTAGGCTGACCAGGAGGGTTCTGCCCTTCTTCCACCCTGACAAATACTTCTGAGGCTCATTTCGGTGCTTACCCAGAACAGGCTGGGTCCTGCCCTTCTTCAAGGCGACGACAAATACTTCGGAACCCACATCTTGGTCCCTGCATTGAACCAGGCTAGCTTCTTCCCATGTGCAAGCACCGACAGACAAACCTGAGCCCAAATATCGGGTCCTGCACGGCATGAAGTTAAGTGCTGCCCATGTTCATGAGACCTAATAACAGGCCTGAGCTGACATCTTGAGCCTGACACTGAAGCATTTTGGGAATTGCCCCTGTTGCAACAGAGAAAATGCTCCTGAGCCCACATCCTGGGCCCTACACTGAACCTGTCGGGGTCCTGCCTTTGTTTACGCCTCCGAGAAACACTCCTGTGCCCACATCTCCATCCCTGCCTCTGAACTAGGGTGTGTCCTGTCCTTGGTCAGTACCCCCAGGAAACACTCCTGATACCCATCACATTTGCTGAACTGAACGAGGCTCAACGTGCCTTTGTGCAAGACCCCAACAAACACTCCCGAGCCCACATTTCCATCCCTACCAGTCCATGCTCGGTCCTCCCCTTGTTAAAGACTACGACAAATGCCCCTGAGCCCACACTCTCGGTCCCTGTACTGAAGCAGGCTATGTTTTGCCCATCTTGAAGCCTCAATGG
>NW_024073757.1:0-3740 GCF_014754425.2 Oryx dammah
CTTTGTCAAAGATAAGGTGTCCATAGGTGTGTGGATTTATCTCTGGGTTTTCTATTTTGTTCCATTGCAGCACTGTTTGTAATAGCCAGGACATGGAAACAACCTAGACGTCCATCAGCAGATGAATGGATAAGAAAGCTGTGGTACATATACACAATGGAGTATTACTCAGCCATTAAAAAGAATACATTTGAATCAGTTCTAATGAGATGGATGAAACTGGAGCCGATTATACAGAGTGAAGTAAGCCAGAAAGAAAAACACCAATACAGTATACTAACACATATATATGGAATTTAGAAGGATGGTAATGATGACCCTGTATGTGAGACAGCAAAAGAGACACAGATGTATAGAACGGACTTTTGGACTCTGAGGGAGAGGGAGAGGGTGGGATGATTTGGGAGAATGGCATTGAAACATGTATACTATCATGTAAGAAACGAATCGCCAGTCTATGTTCAATGCAAGATACAGGATACTTGGGGCTGGTGCACGGGGATGATCCAGAGAGATGATATGGGGTGGGAGGTGGGAGGGGGGTTCAGGATTGGGAACTCATGTACACTCGTGGTGGATTCATGTCAATGTATGGCAAAACCAATACAGTATTGTAAAGTAAAATAAACTAAAAATAAAATTTTTTTTAAAAAAGAAATAATGCAGTGAAATCCCATGCATCCTTTTCCTCAGTTTTCCCAATCTAGCATCTTAAAGACTAATAGAACAAATAATATAACCAGGATATAGACATTGGTAAAAGCAAGATATAGAGTTTTTTCAATATCTGAATTTTCCTTCTAGTTGCTCTATTATAACCACAACCAATTCCTTCTCTTTCCCTACTTGATGTCTGACCATCCATGTAATCTTTTTTTTTCTCTTCACTTAGCATAATAATGTGGAGATATACAAACTGTTGCTGTATCAACAGTTTGTTTCTCTTAATTGCTGAGTGCTATACCAGGTTATGGATATATCAAAGCTTGTTTACTGATTCCCCCACTAAAGGAAACTGGGTTATTTCCAGTATGGGGCTATATGAATACAGATGTTATGAACATATTTTGTCTACAGGTTGTTGTGTGAACATAACTTTTCATTCCTCTGTTTAAAAGACCATGAGAGTAATTACAGGATTATAGTATAGGTGTGTATATGTTTATTAAGACATGGCCAAAATCTTTTCAGAGTAGCAGAACATTTTACATTTCCACCAGCAATGTATGAGGGGTATAGTTTATCTTTATCCTCATAACCATTTGGTATTGTCCTTATAGTTTATTTGAGAATTTCCTGTTAGGTGTATGTTGATACATAATTATTTCTTACATTTGAATTTGCTCAATGAATAATAATGTTGAATATCTTTTTAATGAGCATTTTGCCATCTGAATATATTCTCTGGTGTAAAGTCCCCTCATTTATTTTGCCCAGTTTCTCACTAGATAATTTTTATTGTGAGATTTGTGTGTTCTTTATATGAAGTTGACCCTTGAAAAACATGTGGGTTAAGGGCCTTTGCCTTTCACACAGTTGAAAATTCACTTGTAACTTTAGAGTTGACTCTCCACCTGGATTCATCCAAGGGCAGATCGTGTGCTTTTGTACTTCAGTACTTTTGCATCTCATTTCTGTTACTTAATATAATATGTGAGATTTTTCCATGCTATTATATGTATAAGCAATTCTTTCTTCTCAATGCTGAAGAAGTACATTCTCCAACTAGAGGACATTTGGGTTGTTTCTGGTTTGGGATTGATTATAAAATAATCTTCCATTAATATTCTTATACATAGAATAACATGGGAAAATGTTATATATTATAACAAACAAAAGGAGTAAGATGCATAAGTAAACACCAAGGTATAGTTTCATTCATGCCAAGTTCAGGGATAGGCAAAACTAATCAAGTAGTGATTATCACTGGAAGTGGTTGGCATTGTCTGGAAAGTGGCATGAGGGTGATGGCTATTCTGTAGTTTGATCTGGTTGGTAAATACATGGAGGTGTATATATATGGAAGAAGTCACCCAGTGGCACACAACATTTGTACATTCTATTGAACTTAAAACATTTAAACTATTCTTCAGTAAAATATGTTCAAAATCAAGAATCAGATGAGTTCCATTGTTTAAATGAAACTCTTACAGAAAATATTCTTTTCATGATAGATTGTTTTAACTTTTTTAAAGACATGTTTGGGCATGCCTACTTTTTATATTTTATCAAAATGATGTGGAGGGCTTAGTTAATTGTCCTCACATATAAAATAGTAACTCTATGGAGTGAAAGCTCAATGTATTCTAATGTGTGAAGCAGAGCTTTGTCAACAAGGTACCTACAATACACTTTATGAAACTGAAATGGATGGAATGGAGAAATCAGGAATGTGTATTACTACTAAAGAAGATTATTTCTGGCAGTTACAAGAACAACTATATAGTATATATAGTAATGGTCAATGTCCTGAAAAGATCAATGAAAGCAGATATTAATATAAAATGACTCTAAAGAAAATGATTTCCCTAATACTCCTTTTAAAAATACTGTGGTAAATATAAATTTTATAGCTAAAATTACCAATTCCTTTTTAAAATCATGAAACATAAGAAAAATGGGCATGCAAGTGCCCATTATATCAGACGCACATATATAATGTTCAAATTAATGACTCTTCAATTCATTAAGGCCATTTCTTTTAATAATATTCAGGAATATATTTATTAAAGGCACTTTCCAAATGAATGAGCAATTAGAAGAATCTGATATGCTAGAAGTCCTTGTTGGAACTCATCTACTATCCTGAGATGAATACAGACTGAGATGGATTCTCATGGGCTCTAAGTTTTACTTCTTTTTTTCCTTCTCCCAAGGCAATCAAAATTCCAAGAAAGCCTAAAACCACTCCGTGGTTTGAGGTTTTCAAAAGAATTCTAATACTACTTCAGTGAACCAACTTCTGGGATATCTTGGATACACACTGAGACTGTGGTAATATCAATATTGGAAGTTATTCATATTTTTAAATTTCCTATTAGACTCAAATAGTTTAGAATTTATAGAGACTGCTTTGAAAATTCCTAAATATGGGATGTTTTTAACTTTTAAAAATACCAATAAGAAACAAAAATGTTCCTCGTATTTTTAAGTACGAATGTCTTAGCCGATATAACTTTAAGCAGGACCATTTGTCTAGCTGTATCAATGTGAAAATGTAAAATCAGTTTTCTCATTAGTTGTACCGTAGAAGCCTACTCTTAAGTATTGCTAAGTGTTGAGAGGAGCTTATAAAATTTGAGTACTAAGATTTTACATTCTTTTGTCAAACACAAAATATAATAAACATATAACATTAAATAAGTACAAAAATGTTAAAATGTTCTATTACCTGACCTAATTAACCTGTATTAATTGATTTAAATCAGGAAATGGGTACCATCTTTCACAATGTATTTAAACTGGTTAATTAGTCCTTTGTGTTTTTTTTTCTTGATTACAGATTTAAAAATTTTCAAGATTTGTATGGAAATACAAAAAACCTCGAATAGCCAAAGCAATCTTGAGAAAGAAGAATGGAACTGGAGGAATCAACTTGCCTGACTTCAGGCTCTACTACAAAGCCACAGTCATCAAGACAGTATGGTACTGGCACAAAGACAGAAATATAGATCAATGGAACAAAATAGAAAGCCCAGAGATAAATCCACACACCTATGGACACCTTATCTTTGACAAAG
>NW_024073758.1:0-3194 GCF_014754425.2 Oryx dammah
CAGGAAGACACACACTCCTGAGAGCAAGACACACACACACACACACAAAGAGAATCAGACACACTCACACTGAGAGAAACACACACTTGAGGGAAAAAAACACACAGAGAGACACACATAATGGGAGACACACAGAGAGACAGAGAAATTGACAAGAAGACGCACACACAAATACACCCTCATTCAGGAAGACACACACTCCTGAGAGACACACACAGAGACAAACAGAGCAACATGCTCACTCATAAACAACCTCACCCAAGAAGAGACACACACTCCTGAGAGCAAGACACACACACACACACACACAGACACGAGAATCAAACACACTCACACTGAGAGAGACACGTACTGAGAGACACACAGAGAGACAGACAGAGACAGACAAATAGAGCAACACACACACACAGAAACACCCTCATCCAGGAAGAAACACACTCCTGAGAGCAAGACACACACACACAAATGAGAATCAGACACACTCACACTGAGAGAGACACACACTGAGAGAGAAAAAAACACACTGAGATACACAAATACTGAGAGACACACACAGAGACAGAGAAACTGAGAGGAAGACACACACCCAGAAACACCCTCATCCAAGAAGACACACACTCCTGAGAGCTAGACACACACACACACAATGTGAATCAGAAACACTCACACTGAGAGAGACACAGACGGAGAGAGACAAAAACACACTGAGAGACACACACAGAGACAAACAGAGACAGACAAACAGAGCAACACGCTCACTCAGAAACAACCTCACCCAGGAAGAGACACACACTCCTGAGAGCAAGACACACACACACAATGAGAATCAAACACACTCACACTTCGAGAGACACACACTGAGAGGGAAAAAAACACACTGAGACACTCATAATGGGAGACACACAGAGAGACAGAGAAATTGACAGGAAGACACACACACAAAAACACCCTCATTCAGGAAGACACACACTCCTGAGAGCAAGATACACACACACACACAGACATGAGAATCAGTCACATCACACTGAGAGAGACATGTACTGAGAGACACACACAGAGACAGACAGAGACAGACAAATAGAGCAACACACACACACAGAAACAACCTCATCCAGGAAGACACACACTCCTGAGAGCAAGACACACACACACAAACAGTGAGAATCAGACACACTCACACAGAGATACACACACGGTGAGAGAGAAACACACTGAGAGACTGTAAAACACTGAGAGACACACATGATGGGAGTCACACACAGAGACACACAGAGACAGGAAAACTGACTGGGACACACATACTGAGACACATACACATAGAGTGGAAAATACACACTAAGGACCAGGCACACTCACAATGAGACAAACACACTGACAGAGACACACACAGAGAGAGGGAGAAAAACACAATGAGAGAGACACACTGAGAGACACACATACTGAATGACACACACACAGACATACAGAGATAGGCAAACTGACAGGCACACACACACACTGACAGACACCCTCATCCAGCAAGATACACACTCCAGAGAGCAAGAAACACAGACACAGAATCATACACACTCTCATTGAGAAAGACACACACACTGAGAGTTACAAACCGTGATTGAGACAGAGAAAAAAACACACTGAGAGAGACACATACTGAGAGACACACACAAGACACACAGAGACAGACAAACAGAACAACACACACACACAGAAACAACCTCACCCAGGAAGAGACACATACTCCTGAGAGCAAGACACACACTCACACACAATGAGAATCAGACACACTCACATTGAGAGAGACACACACCCTGAGAGAGACACACACTGACTGGCAGACAGAGGAAAACACACTGAGTGAGACACATACCGAGAGACACACAGAGACCCACAGCGACAGACAGAGAGGATGACACACACACAGAAACACCCTCATCCAGGAAGACACACACTCCTGAGAGCAAGACACACACAAACAATGAGAATCAGACACACTCACACAGAGAGACACACACTGTGAGAGAGACACACACTGAGAGAGACTGAAAAACACACTGAGAGACACACATGATGAGAGACACACAGAGAGACACACAGAGACAGGCAAACTGCCTGGGACACACAGACTGAGAGACATACAAATAGAATGGAAGAAACACACGCACACACTAAGGACCAGGGACACCCACAATGAGACTAACACACTGACAGAGACACACACTGACAGACAGAGAAAAACACGATGAGAGAGACACACTGAGAGAGACACACACTGAGAGAGAGAGAAAGACACACTGAGAGACCCACATACTGAATGACACACACAGAGACATACAGAGACAGGTAGAATGACAGGGACACACACACTGACAGACACCCTCATCCAGGAAGAGTCAAACACTCCAGAGAGCAAGAAACACAGACACAGAATCATACACACTCACATTGAGAAACACACACTCACTGAGAGAGACAAACTGTGACTGAGACAGAGAAAAAACACACTGACAGAGACACATACTGAGAGACACACACAAGATAGACAGAGACAGACAAACAGAGCAACACACACACACAGAAACAACCTCACCCAGGAAGACACACACTCCTGAGAGCAAGACACACACACACACAATGAGAATCAGGCACATTCACACTGAGAGAGAAAAAAACACACTGAGATGCACAAATACTGAGAGACACACACAGAGACAGCGAAACTGAGAGGAAGACACACACCCAGAAACACCCTCATCCAGGAAGACACACACTCCTGAGAGCTAGACACACACACACACACAATGTGAATCAGACACACTCACACTGAGAGAGACACAGACCGAGAGAGAAACAAAAACACGCTGAGAGACACACACAGAGACAAACAGAGACAGACAAATAGAGAAACACTCTCACTCAGAAACAACCTCACCCAGGAAGAGACACACACTCCTGAGAGCAAGACACACACACACACACACACAATGAGAATCAGACACACTCACACTTCGAGAGACACACACTGAGAGGGAAAAAAACACACCGAGAGACACTCATAATGGGAGACACACAGAGAGACAGAGAAATTGACAGGAAGACACACACACAAAAACACCCTCATTAAGGAAGACACACACTCCTGACGGCAAGACACACACACACACACAGAGACACGAGAATCAGACACACTCTCACAG
>NW_024073758.1:3204-3738 GCF_014754425.2 Oryx dammah
CACACATAATGGGAGACACAGAGAGACAGAGAAATTGACAGGAAGACACACACACAAAAACGCCCTCATTCAGGAAGACACACACTCCTGAGAGCAAGACACACACACACACACGGACACGAGAATCAGACACACTCACACTGAGAGAGAAACACACTGAGAGGTAAAAAAACACACTGAGAGACACACATAAAGGGAGACACACAGAGAGACAGAGAAATTGACAGGAAGACACACACACAAAAACACCCTCATTCAGGAAGACACACACTCCTGAGAGCAAGACACACACACACACAGACACGAGAATCAGACACTCTCACACTGTGAGAGACACGTACTGAGAGACACACACAGAGACAGACAGACAAATAGAGCAACACACACACATAGAAACATCCTCATCCAGGAAGACACACACTCCTGAGAGCAAGACACACGCACACAAATGAGAATCAGATACACTCACACTGAGAGAGACACACATTGAGAGAGAAAAAAACACACTGAGATACACAAATACTGAGAGACACA
>NW_024073759.1:0-3738 GCF_014754425.2 Oryx dammah
GTCAACAAAAGACTCCAAAATGCAGTACTTGGATGCAATTTCAAAAACGACAGAATGATCTTTGTTCATTTCCAAGGCAAACCATTCAATATCATGGTAATACAAGTCTATGCCCCGACAAGTAGCGCTGAAGAAGCTGAACAGTTCTATGAAGACCTACAAGACCTGCTAGAACTAACACCCAAAAAAGATGTCCTTTTCATTACAGGGGACTGGAATGCAAAAGTAGAAAGTCAAGAAACACCTGGAGTAACAGGCAAGTTTGACCTTCGAGTACAGAATGAAGCACGGCAAAGGCTAATAGAGTTTTGCCAAGAGAACACACTGGTCATAGCAAACACCCTCTTGCAACAACACAAGAGAAGACTCTACACATGAATATCACCGGATGGTCAACACCGAAATCAGATTGATTATATTCTTTGCAGCCAAAGATGGAAAAGCTCTATACAGTCAGCAAAAACAAGACCAGGAGCTGACTGTGGCTCAGATCATGAACTCCTCTTGCGAAATTCAGACTTAAATTGAAGAAAGTAGGGAAAACCACTAGACCATTCAGGTATGACCTAAATCAAATCCCTTATGACTATACAGTGGAAGTGAGAAATAGATTTAAGAGACTAGATCTGATAGAGTGCCCGAGGAACTATGGAATGAGGTTCATGACATTGTACAGGAGACAGGGATCAACACCATCCCCATGGAAATGAAATGCAAAAAAAAGCAACTGGATGTCTGGGAAGACCTTACAAATAGCTATGAAAAGAAGAGAGGTGAAAAGCAAAGGAAAAAAGGAAAGATATAAACATCTAAATGCAGAGTTCCAAAGAATAGCAAGGAGAGATAAGAAAGCTTTCCTCAGCAATCAATGCAAAGAAATGGACGAAAACAACAGAATGGGAAAGACTAAAGATCTCTTCAAGAAAATTAGAGATACCAAGGGAATATTTCATGCAAAGATGGGCTCGATTAAGGACAGAAATGGTATGGACCTAACAGAAGCAGAAGATATTAAGAAGAAGTGGCAAGAATACACAGAAGAACGGTACGAAAAAGATCTTCATGACCAAGATAATCATGATGGTGTGATCACTCACCTAGAGCCAGACATTCTGGAATGTGAAATCAAGTGGGCCTTAGAAAGCATCACTATGAACAAAGCTAGTGGAGGTGATGGAATTCCAGTGGAGCTATTTCAAATCCTGAAAGATGATGCGGTGAAAGTGCTGCACTCAATATGCCAGCAAATTTGGAAAACTCAGCAGTGGCCACAGGACTGGAAAAGGTCAGTTTTCATTCCAATCCCAAAGAAAGGCAATGTCAAAGAATGCTGAAACTACCACACAATTGCCCTCATCTCACATGCTAGTAAGTTCAGTTCAGTTCAGTCACTCAGTCATGTCTGACTCTTTGCAACCCCATGAATCGCAGAACACCAGACCTCTCGATCCATAACCACCTCCCGGAGTTCACTCAAACTCACGTCCATCGAGTCAGTGATGCCATCCAGCCATCTCATCCTCTGTCGTCCCCTTTTCTTCCTGGCCCCAATCCCTCCCAGCATCAGAGTATTTTCCAGTGAGTCAATTCTTCGCATGAGGTGAACAAAGTACTGGAGTTTCGCTTTAGTATCATTCCTTCCAAAGAACACCCAGGGCTGATCTCCTTTAAAATGGACTGGTTGGATCTCCTTGCAAGTAAAGTAATGTTCAAAATTCTCCAAGCCAGGCTTCAGCAATTCGTGAACTGTGAACTTCCAGATGTTCAAGCTGGTTTTAGAAAGAACCAGAGACCAAATTGCCAACATCCGCTGGATCATGGAAAAGGCAAGAAAGTTCCAGAAAAACATCTATTTCTGCTTTATTGACTATGCCAAAGCCTTTGTGTGGGTCACAATAAACTGTGGAAAATTCTTCAAGAGATGGGAATACCAGACCACCTGACCTGCCTCTTGAGAAACCTATATGCAGGACAGGAAGCAACAGTTAGAACTGGACATGGAAGGACAGACTGGTCCCAAATAGGAAAAGGAGTACGTCAAGGCTGTATATTGTCACCTTGCTTATTTAACTTATATGCAGAGTACATCATGAGAAACGCTGGGTTGGAAGAAGCACAGCTGAAATCAAGATTGCCAGGAGAAATATCAATAACCTCAGATATGCAGATGACACCACCCTTATGGCAGAAAGTGAAGAGGAACTAAAAAGCCTCTTGATGAAAGTGAAAGAGGAGAGTGAAAAAGTTGGCTTAAAGCTCAACATTCAGAAAACTAAGATCATGGCATCCGGTCCCATCACTCCATGGGAAATAGATGGGGAAACAGTGGAAGCAGTGTCAGACTTTATTTTTTTGGTCTCCAAAATCACTGCAGATGGTGATTGCAGCCATGAAATTAAAAGATGCTTACTCCTTGGAAGTAAAGTTATGAGCAACCTAGATAGTATATTCAAAAGCAGAGACATTACTTTGCCAACAAAAGTCTGTCTAGTCAAGGCTATGGTTTTTCCTGTGGCCATGTATGAATGTGAGAGTTGGACTGTGAAGGAAGCTGAGCGCCGAAGAATTGATGCTTTTGAACTGTGGTTTTGGAAAAGACTCTTGAGAGTCCCTTGGACTGCAAGGAGATCCAACCAGTCCATCCTAAAGGAGATCAGTCTTGGGTGTTCTTTGGAAGGACTGATGCTAAAGCTGAAACTCCAATACTCTGGCCACCTCATGCGAAGAGTTGACTCATTGGAAAAGACACTGATGCTGGGAGGGATTGCGGGCAGGAGGAGAAGGGGAGTACAAAGGATGAGATGGCTGCGTGGCATCACGACTCAATGGACATGATTTGGGTGAACTCCGGGAGTTGGTGATGGACAGGGAGGCCTGGCGTGCTGCAATTTATGGGATTGCAAAGAGTCGGACACTCTGAGCGACTGAACTGAACTGAAATATCAGGAGGGAACACAGCCCCACCCATCAATGGAAAATTGGATTAAAGATTTACTGAGCATGGCCCCGCCCATCAGAACAAGACCCAGGTTGCCCCTCAGTCAGTCTCTCCCATCAGGAAGTTTCCATAAGCCTCTTATCCTTCTCCATCAGAGGGCAGACAGGCTGAAAACCACAGTCACAGAAAACTAACCAATCTGATCACATGGACCAAAGCCATGTCTAACTCAATGAAACTATGAACCATGCCATGTAGGCCACGCAAGACAGATGGTCATGATGGAGAGTTCTGCAAAATGTGGTCCACTGGAGAAGGGAATGGCAAACCACTTCAGTATTCTCGCCTTGAGAACCCCATGAACAGTATGGAAAGGCAAGAAGATAGGACACTGAAAGATGAACTCCCCAGGTCGGTAGGTTCCCAATATGCTACTGGAGATCAGTGGAGAAATAACTCCAGAAAGAATGAAGAGATGGAGCCAAAGCAACAACACCACCCAGTTGTGGATGTGACTGGTGATGGAAGTAAAGTCTGATGCTGTAAAGAGCAATATTGCATAGAAATCTGGAATGATAGGTCCATGAGTCAAGGCAAATTGGAAGTGGTCATACAGGAGATGGCAAGAGTGAACACTGACATTTTAGGAATCAGCCAACTAAAATGTGCTAGAATGGCTGAATTTAACTCAGATGACCATTATATCTACTACTGCGGCAAGAATCCCTTAGAAGAAATGAAGTACCCATCATAGTCAACAAAAGACTCCAAAATGCAGTACTTGGATGCAATTTCAAAAA
>NW_024073760.1:0-3736 GCF_014754425.2 Oryx dammah
GTCCAGTGTCTGGTATAGTTCAAATAAAGGAATAACTAACAATTAAAGAGTTATATTAGTCAGGGTTCTCCAGAAAAACAAGACCAACAGAATACATACAGACATATAAAAGGAGATTTATTGTAGGAATCAGTTCATGGAGTTATGGAGAGACAGGAAAGCTGGTTGTATGATTGTGTGAGCTGAAAGGTCTAAGAACCAGAGGAGTTGATGGTGTTAAGTCCCAGAGTCATCAGATCTAAGAAACCAGGAGCTCTGACCTCCAAGGTTAGGAGAAATGGATGTCCCAGCTCCAGAAGAGAGAGAAATGCCTTACCTTTAGCTTTTTGTTCCATTCTGGCCCTCAACTGATTGGAAGAGTCCCACCTGCACTGGTAAGGGTGGATCTCTTCTTAGTCTGCTAACTCAAATGGTAACCTCTTCTGGAAATACCCACACAGACACACCACCAAATAAGTTTTGCCTGGCATTCCCTTAGCCCAGTTAAGTTGACACATAAAATTAACCATCACAAGAGTGTTTCCAAGTGAAGGTCCATTTAGACCTACTTCAGATCAATGAATAATAAAAGTGATTCATCATCTAACAAATTTATTATCTATATTAATTCATTGTGTCCCTATAAAAGTGAAACTTTTGATCTATAACAGTTTTTACATTGTTAATCTGATTATCAGCCATTTTCTCTATAGCTCATTAAGTCAGTGATAGGTTAGTTCAATTCAAGTAAAAAAATCATGGTTCCTAAATTGGTAATTTTGGAGTTAACAAAATGATATTGTATAGCTGAGCATGATAACTAGAAGGGCATATTCGAGAGCTGTGCTGACTAATACAGTGGCTATTTGCTACATGTGGCTTTTTAAATTTAAAATAAATTAGTTGCACTAGTGGTAACTGCATCTAACAGTACAGATATTTCCATCATCACGGTACAGACATTTCCGTCATCACAGAATGTTCTACCAGACATTGCTATTCTAGAGAAAGAATGTATAATCTAAGTCAATTATTGTGTTGTTGTTCAGTTGCTAAGTCGTGTCCAACACTTATCTTCTCAGTGTTCATCTAATGACTTAACTGGCATGAATCTGAAGTCTTGCCTGCCTCTTGCTCTAGCTCTGGAGAAGGCACTAACCATGGGAAAAGTTTACCTAACAGAAGCAAGAAAGAAATGAAAGGAAAGAAGCAGGATAACATATAAATTTTGCCATCAGCTTTTCTGAGATCAAGAAATTTGTATATAATACACCATAGTTATTTAGTCTTACAGCTTTTGGGAGCAACAATGTCCTCGAAGGAGATATAATAAAACTATGGAGTATTATGTGACCTTTCAGTTGGGTGAACAACCTAAAATCAAATAGTACAAACAGAAAAAAGCATTAGAAACAACAAATATGAAAGGACATAGGTAAACTCCGAACCATTTAGCAGCAATGTCATCCAGCTGCTGCAGAGGGTGGAATTTTCCGCTGATGCTTCCGCACTTCGAGGATGGGGATTCCTGCTGCTTTCTTCCTTTCGGCAATCAGCCTTTGAGGGGTCTCTTGATGTCTGGGTGTCCCAGTACAACAACCAGCTCTTCTCTAGGTACTACCCTTGTACTTTGGACTTTTCAACCTAGGACTCCTTTCTCAAACTGAGTCTAACAAAACGACTGATTACATCCAAGGCAATGACACAGTATCAGCTATTTAAATGTTCCAGAAAAGTTCCTGTTTCCACGACAAACAAATTCATTCCGAGCCTCTCGCTGACCTAGTTACGGTAGGTTCATTGTAATTAGACCTCTTAACGGTTACCATCTTTTCTTTTTCAAGCTGCATTTTAACCTGTCTCTTTTTCAAACAAAATGTAATAAATATTAGATTTAAAATAGTCACAAAGACAAGCAAAAAGAAAAAGGTGTTTGCACATGAGTGGGGACATAATTCACTGCAGTGTTTAATTTTTATCTTTTTCAAACAAACTCTAGCCTTGGGAGGAATACTGCAGGAAATAGAAAAAGGAAACAATGTCTCATACGCTTCTAAATGCAGCTGAGATATTTTAAATAAAATATTTAGCCATTTAACCAAAACTTTCACTTTTCATCACCAAGCAATTCTGACAATATGAATTGTCCGTATATTGCAATGTGCAACCTGCATCAGTTTCACTTTGAGTATAATTAATGGAGAATATATGCAAGAGTATTTTGGCAAGTCTTATTTTGGTGCCTTATTTTTAACCAAGAAAAAATAATTAAAAATGATAACTTTTACTTTACCTTCTTAGGCTGCTGTTTAGTCACTTGTTTGTTGGTCATACACCTGGCATAAGACATGTGAAGCCACACTGAGCATACCTCAAAAAACCTTGAGCCTCCTGGAATGAATTTCTGATACATATTTTCTTTAATAGAAGGAGATATTTAATATTTTCTAGTGGTACTGTGGTGTTGAGCTTGGGAGGATGATAATTTTTCCAGAAAGTCAGTAAGTTATACACTTGATTCAGAGCTAGTACATATTTCAATATTTTTACTAACATGGAGGAATGGATGAGATAATAAAATGACTGGGTAGTGTGTAGCGGAAGTCCACATTTGAACTACGCTTATTGCGAGTTCAGATCTTTGCTGGAACATGTCTATAGGTTGTTTGAAGTCTCTTTGAATGAAGAAATTAGAAATCTCCTTGGAAAGATCTTTAAAAAAAGAGAGAAATTTAGGTATGACAAAATTATCCCTATAACAAAACATTCACTAGCGGAATTTCAGTTGTGAATACAACCATGCTGGTCTGGCTCCAATTTAACTCCTGGTGGGGAATGGGGCACATGTTCTCTGCACCTCCAGTTAGAATTTTTTAAAAATAACAAAAGTCTTCTCAAGGCTGTCGCTCCCTCACTTAAGGTCCGAAGAGTCAGTGTTATACACGGTCAAAGGTGCAGACGGACACTTACATGCAGGTCATTTTCCAGGCTCTTCTTTTTCATACTAGGTGACAATCTTCAATCAAGTCAGACAACATTCAAAGCCCTTAATCTGTTATGGAGATCATGACAGGCATAGTCTCTTCCATGAGAACAGTTATGGTCTCTCAGAGAAGACAGATCTCAAAAACAAGTTCAACTGTAATTATATAATAACAAGAGGGTGAGAACACACCAGAGGGGATCGAATCTAACAGGAGACTGATAAGGAAATCCTCTTAGAGTGAGACTTAAATCCATAGCTACAGAATGAGTCCAGTTAATCAGGTCAGTGGAATCTGGAGAAAACATTACAAAGAAGAGCACATGCAAAGACCGGTAGCAAGAATGAATCTACTGTGGTTGAAGAACAGAAAGAAGCTAGCGTAGCTGCTGTAAACAGATGGAAGAGGAGGACACAGGGAGATGAGGCTGCAGAGGTAGGCAAGGACAAAATAACAGAGGGCTCTGTCAGTCATAAAAAGGATTTTCATTCAATTCCAAGAGTAATAAGAGGGTTTTGAGTAGGAAGTGACATGATTAGGTTTGCTTTGTTACAAGTCCACTTTGACTGTTTGTTGCTGAATGGATCACAAGGTAGCCAGAATGGACATGTGGAGCTTACTGTGATAAACCATCCAAGAGATATTCGTGACCCTCAATGGCACCCCACTCCAGTACTCTTGCCTGGAAAATCCCATGGACAGAGGAGCCTGGTGGGCTGCAGTCCATGGGGTCGCTGAGAGTCGGACACGACTGAGCGACTTCACTTTCACTT
>NW_024073761.1:0-3736 GCF_014754425.2 Oryx dammah
GCTGAATTCTACCAAAAATTTCGAGAAGAGTTAACACCTATCCTACTAACATGTGTGTTCTAAGTGACCTCAGTCATAGCTGACCCTGCGACCCTATGGACTGTAGCCCGCCAGGATCCTCCATCCTTTGGATTCTCCAGCCAATGTGTGTTATTCTCAGAAAAAATTAAGCAGTGATTGTTGATTTGTCTCAAGCAGTATAATATTGGTTTATTAACTAGATAGTTGAGGTGAAAATACATGTGTAACAACCACTGTTCACTTACAATCTGAAGCACTACTGACTTCTGGAAATTTAATAGACCATGTATTTATTAAGTTTTACTATATATCATTAAGAGCAAGGTATAAAAAATGAGTAAGAGTCATGACATATACCCAAGAGTTAAAGTCTAGGGGCAGAGTCGGGGCTGGAGGGATAAGAAAAATAAACACTGAAATTTAGGTAGCAAAGGCTTGAAAAGATTCTAGCTAAGTGCTATGGGAATTCAAAGTACTGAATACATTTTTCTCTCTCTTTTATCCTGGGACTCCTAAAATACGAATGTTGGTGTGCTTGTTGTCACAGAGTTCCTAAAATTATTCTCATTTTTCTAAATTTGTCTTTCTTTTTGCTGTTCTGGTTGAGTGTTTTCTATTATTCTATCTACCAGATCGCTTAAACATTCTTCTGAACCATCTAATCTGCTGTTAATTCCCTGTAGTGTAGTTTTCATTTCATTTATTGTATTCTTCAGCTCTGACTGGTTCTTTTTTATACTTCCTTAATCTTTGCTAAAATTCTCACTGTGTTCAACTGTTCTTTTCCCAAGTTCAGTTATGATTGATTCAAACTCTTTATCAGGTAAGTTATCTCTCTGTTTCACTCAGATTTTTTCATGGATTATTTTCTTGTTCTTTCATCTGAAACCTGTCTCTTTGTCTTCTCATTTTGTTTACCTCTCTATTTGAAATTAAGTGAAGCTGTCACCTATGCCGGTCATGAAGGCACGTCCTTTTGAGGAAGCAGCCCTGTGCAGAGTGTGTGTGCCCCGTGGTTTGGAGGGAGAGCTTCCCCTGTGTGCAGTGGCCATCACCGCCTGTTGGAGGTGGACTGTGGCCCTAGGAGGTGAAGCAGCAGCCCTGAGAGCACCGGGCTTCTCCCAGGTTTGATGGCAGTCTCCACCCTGGTTTGGGACCTTGCCGGGGTGTGAGGTCTTGCAGCTGCACTTCCCAGGTGGTACTGGTGGTAAGAATCCACCTGCCATGCAACAGATAAGAGACACGGTTTCGATCCCTGGGTCAGGAAGATCCCCTGGAGAAGAGCATGGCAACCCACTCTGGTATTCTCAGAGAATCCCATGGACAGAGAAGACAGTGGGCTACACACAGTCCATGGGATCACAAAGAGGTGGGCACAGCTGGCGTGACTTAGCATGCACACATGTGTGTACCTTAGTTACAGGATGGGCTGGGGTCTGAGCAGTGGGTGCCGCACCACCGGGCTGGTCCCACACCCTCCCGAGTGTGCACAGGGGACGCACGCCCCAGGGTGGAGGTCTCCAGGCTACAGCTTCCCCTCGCCCTTCAGAGAGTGCACAAGGTGACAGACGCTCTGGCGGGGGCCATCTCCACTCAGGAGCTACTCTCGCTCCCTCTCGAGTACATGCACCAAGGTGTGTACTGGCAATGGCTGCCTCCTCCCCAGTCAGAAGTGGGACCAGGGTCCAAGCTGACTTCGCTCCCTCAAAGTGTACACCCCTTCACTGGCGATGGCAGCCCCTGCCTAGTGGGAAGAAGTACCAGAGCAGGAGGGGCTGAAACAGGAGCTCGGTGGGGACCTGGGGACACTGGGGCGACCCTGGTGAGCCAGCAGGAGCAACAGGCAGCTTTTAATCTGCTGCCTTCGTGCTGTGATGGGAAGTAAGCAAATATGTGTGTGTGGTGTTTTCAAGAGCAGAGTCTCTCACAGTCTTCCAGTAATCCTCACCGGTTTTCCAGTTAAGAGGCTTGTCTTACTAGTATCAGAACCAAAGGGCTGGGGTACTTAAGGTGTAGGTCTAAATCCTCACTCTCCAGGGAGGATTCCTGACCCTGTAACACTTTCTCCTCTCCTGTGTGCCCCTTGGGAAGTATGGGTCCTAACCAGACTGCTCCTCCTCCCTTACTAGCAGACTCCACGTGGATCTTTCTTCACAGCTTTGGTTGTAGGAGAATTCTGCTCGTGCCCAGGTTGACTGCAGTCAGAGTCACTATATATGTAGTTGTAGTTTTCATACGTTCATGAAGGGAGGTGAGCCAGCATCCTCCTACTCTACCATCTTGATCTCTTTCCTTGCAAACTATTCTTCACTGCAGGCTTAACTGATATTTTCTGATTAAAGTGACATTGTATATTTTTGATAGGAATGCCACAGTAATTATGCTGTGTGCCTCTCAGTCTAAATATCATAAATGTGTCTAATTACTAAAAAGAGTGCCTTCCAGGATTCTTGACTGTAAAGTCATATTTATCCTTTTGCAATTAATAAATATCTTGTGGGGAGATGAGTTGAGACTATATAATATCCTATTTCTCATCAAGAAAAAATTTAATGACTGTTGAGTTACAAACATTCTGAGAATTTATTTAACACCACACATCAAAAGTTATTACATTTTTTAACAAAGTAAGGTTTCTATAGCAAATAACTGTTTAAAAATCAGTATCATTAAAGATATCTGTTCAGGAAAATTAGAACATTGTTATTTATATTATAAAACTTCAGAAACAATTTAAACATCTGACAGAAAAGTGGGCAATTACTTAACAGTAAGAGATAAGAAAAAGCCTCTTGATGAGAGTGAAAGAGGAGAGTGAAAAAGTTGGCTTAAACTCAACATTCAGAAAATGAAGATCATGGCATCTGGTCCCATTACTTCATGGGAAATAGATGGGGAAACAGTGGAAACAGTGTCAGACTTTATTTGGGGGGGCTCCAAAATCACTGCAGATGGTGATTGCAGCCATGGAATTAAAAGACACTTACTCCTTGGAAGGAAAGTTATGACCAATCTAGACAGCATATTAAAGAGCAGAGACATTACTTTGCCAACAAAGGTCTGTCTAGTCAAGGCTATGGTTTTTCCTTTGGTCATGTATGGATGTGAGAGTTGGACTGTGAAGAAAGCCAAGTGCCAAAGAATTGATGCTTTTGAACTGTGGTGTTGGAGAAGACTGTTGAGAGTCTCTTGGACTGCAAGGAGATCCAACCAGTCCATTCTAAAGGAGATCAGCCCTGGGTGTTCTTTGGAAGGACTGATGTTAAAGCTGAAACTCCAGTACTTTGGCCACCTCATGCGAAGAGTTGACTCATTGGAAAAGACTCTAATGCTGGGAGGGATGGAGGGCAGGAGGAGAAGGGGACAACAGAGGATAAGATGGCCGGATGGCATCACCGACTCGATGGACATGGGTTTGGGTGAACTGAAGGAGTTGGTGATGGACAGGGACATCTGGCGTGCTGCGATTCATGGGGTCACAAAGAGTCAGACACAACTGAGCAACTGAACTGAACTGAAGAGAAAATATATAGTAAATGATTATAGTGAAGTTGATGAAGAATAACTCTAAAATTAACAAGTCCTGGGAACTTGTCCTTCATCTCATTCTGCCCCTTCAGTTTGGACAGAGCATCACCTAAACCCAAGGATCAAGACCAAGGCTCAGCCTCTACCTCTCTTCTACTTTCATTGCTCTGACCCACAGCCTCTTCAT
>NW_024073762.1:0-3736 GCF_014754425.2 Oryx dammah
ACTTAGGCTTTGTGATTCTGACCTGTTTTTTCCTTTCCTGGGCTGAGCTGACTCAAGAGAATGTTAAGGTGCTTCTTGTTTCCGAGAGGAGCATGAGAAGGCATAAAGCCTTCTGCAGCTGTGCTCCAAGAATAATTCATAAGGTTAATCACTGACACTAGTTCAAGGACTTTTCCAAAAGAGTGTTCCAGGGTGAGCACAGAGGCCGCAGCTTGAGCCCATGGGAGGGATTCCTATCTGAAGGCCATTTATGAAGCAAGTGTTTATGGCAAAGGAGTTTGCTGAACTTAGGGTTTGCTGCTGCTGCTGCAGCTAAGTCATATGAGTCGTGTTGGACTCTGGTCGACCCCATAGACCGGCAGCCCAGCAGACGGGATTCTCCCAGGAATTAAGGTTTAGGAATAATTAAAATAGGTAGAAGCTAAAGATTTAAGGTATGCGGCAATGTGAGCGTATTCTACTGTCTTCTAGAGATTAGGGACTTTAGAGATGTTTGCAGCAAGAAGCCCTTTCTCAGAAAGAGTGAGCTTAAGATCCTAGGGGCAAACAGAAGATAGAAAGGTCAGAATTAAACTGAGGCATGTGGTACGCCGCCCAGACATGACCATGAGTGTCGTCAATAAAGCAGAAATAGATGTTTTTTCTGGAACTCTCTTGCTTTTTCCCATGATCCAGCGGATGCTGGCCCATTGATCTCTGGTTCCTCTGCCTTTTCTAAAACCAGCTTGAACATCCGGAAGTTCACGGTTCACGTATTGCTGAAGCCTGGTTTGGAGAATTTTGAGCATGACTTTCCTAGCATGGGAGATGAGTGCCATTGTACAGTAGGATGAGCGTTCTTTGGCATTGCCTTTCTTTGGAATAGGAATGAATACCGACATTTTCCGGTCCTGTGGCCATGGCTGAGTTTTCCCAAGATGCTGGCTGGCGTATTGACTGCAGCATCGTCTTTCAGGATTTGAAAGAGCCCAACTGGAATTCCGTCACCTCCACTAGCTTTGTTCGTAGTGATGCTTTCTATGGCCCACTTGACTTCACTGTCCAAGATGTCTGGCTCTCGAGTAGTGATCTTTGTACAGTTCTTGGGTGTGTCGACGACAATGAACTATGGAAAATTCTTCAAGAGATGGGAATAACAGACCACCTGACCTGCCTCTTGAGAAATCTGTATGCAGGTCAGGAAGCCACAGTTAGAACTGGACATGGAACAACAGACTGGTTCCAGATAGGAAAAGGAGTACGTCCAGGCTGTCTATTGTCACCCTGCTTATTTAACGTCTATGCCGAGTGCCTCTTGAGAAAGGCTGGGCTGGAAGAAACACAAGGTGGAATCCAGATTGCCGGGAGAAATCTTAATAACCTCAGATAGGCAGAGGACACCACCCTGATGGCAGAGAGTGAAGAGGATCTACAGGGCCTCTTTGATGAAAGTGAAAGAGGAGAGCGAACAAGTTGGCTTACATCTCAACTTTCAGAAAAGAAAGATCGTGGCATCTGGTCCCATCAATTCATGGGAAATCGATGGGGAAACAGTGGAAACAGTGTCAGGCTTTATTTTGAGGGGCTCCAAATCACAGAAGATGGTGACTTCAGCCATGCAATTAAAAGACGCTTACTCCTGGGAAGAAAAGTTCTGCCCAAGCGAGACAGTATATTCAACAGCAGAGACATAACTTTGCCTACTAAGGTCCGTCTAGCCAAGGCTCTGGGTTTTCCTGCGGTCATGTATGGGTGTGAGAGTTGGACTGTGAAGAAAGCTGAGCGCTGAAGAATTGATGCTTTGGAACTGTGGTGTTGGAGAAGACTCTTGAGAGTCCCTTGGACTGCAAGGAGATACAACCAGTCCATTCTGAAGGAGATCAACCGAAGGATTTCGCTGGAGGGAATGATGCTAAAGCGGAAGCTCTAGGACGTTGGCCACCTCCTGGGAAGAGTTGACTCATTGGAAAAGACTCTGATGCCGGGAGGGATTGGGGGCAGAAGGAGAAGAGGACGACCGAGGATGAGATGGCTGGGTGGCATCACGGACTCGATGGACATGACTCTGAGTGAGCTCCGTGAGACGGTGAGGAAAAGGGAGGCCAGGCGTGCTGCCATTCACCGGTGGGCAAAGTGTCGGACGCCACTGAGCGACTGAACTGAACTGAACCGATGGCAACTGTTCTGTTTCGTTTTGAAAGTCATAGTGGGGAGGGAGATGGGAGGGAGGTTCCAAGGGAGGGGATATCTGTATACCTATGGCTGATTTTGGCTCATGTGTGCAGAAAACAACACAATTCTCTAAAGCAATTCTCCTTCAAGAAGAAATTAATGAATTGAGAAAGAGCTGCATTTTGTTTTCAATGGGACTGCTTCAGTTTCTTGACTTTCATGTCTAGGATGTTGTTCATTCCTCCAGTGGGTGGTTGCCGTACTTGTGTGTTTCACAACCTTGGGGTTTTTTGTTGTTGTTTCTGTTTTTCTCTGAAATCCCCTTAGCAGTGGAACTGCCAGATCATATGGTCGGTTTCTCGTTATCCTCAGAAGGCACTTCTGTAGTGAGGTTGATAACTTCTCCTTCCAAATCTATGCCAGTAGTACCGTTAAGTGTCCCTTTCCATAATGTTTTTCTACCGTGTCTTCTCTGTACAACACTGGATGCTTTTTCCCTACTCATCAGTGATACCACACTGGGACAGTTTTTGCATCTTTAACAATACACTGGGCTTCCCAGGCAGCACAGTGTTAAAGAATCTTCCTTCAAAGGCAGGACTCAAAGGAGATGCAAGCTGAGAAGATCACCTGGAGGAGGAAATGGGAACTCACTCCAGAGTACTTGCCTGGAAATTCCATGGAGAGAGGAACCTCGTGGGATCCCATTGCTGGGATCACAGAGAGTGGACCACAAAAGAGTTCACAGTAACTCACGATAATGGGTGAACTTCATGTGCTTTGTGCGGATTCCTGTTGAGGTATGGCAAAACTGATACAATATTGTAGAGTCATTAATTTCCAGGTAGAAAAAAAAATTATATCAAAAATAAAAGAAATCCTAAATATATTTTTAAAGAAATAATTCTTCTGTTAACTTATTCCATATACAGTGCGCTATTTGACATTTTCAATTCACAGGAGACTGCTAGCAAGTTTTGAAAGTTAAGTCTCTTTGAAATATCCCCACCAGCCTTGGGGATATTCATTGCTTTTGGCTTTTTTTGGAAAGCACTTTGAACTGTATTTAACTGTTGATGTTTTCTTCCTGAGCGTGTCCTGGTTTTTCTTTTGCACTTTCTTTCTGTTGATGAGTTACCCCTCACATGTACAAGGATAGGTGTCATGTCGAGTCCAGCGGCCTTGTGAATGTCACATGTCTATCAGCAATAGTTTGAAGGCTGCGGTTACAGAGAAAAGCCTTCATGAATCAAGGATTCTTTATTCCCTCCTCTTGTACGGTGGCCTCTGAAGTCTGAAAGGTTTTGTCAGGCATAGTTGTACATGAGAGTAAGACGAGCCAGAGGATACCACCAAACCTGGTGTCTCCTCACTCTTAGATTTTATCTCAGGTAAAAGTTCCTGTTCTATTTAAGTTGATTGACAAGGATGCATTGGTTTTACAGGTACAGATTCTGGGTCTGTGGCCCTGAGAATACTAGATGGATTCAGCTGTGCCTGAACATGTTTTGGAACGTATTTCGTCTCCCATGTTTTCGAAGTAGGTTTACGTGGATTCTGTATTTTTGTACGTGATGTTTTTGAA
>NW_024073763.1:0-3735 GCF_014754425.2 Oryx dammah
TGATGGAACCTGAGGTTTCCTCTCCAGTGCTGACATGGATCTTGGGGTACTTCTGGAGGCTCCACAGGGGAGTCAGTCCTCGTCTCGAGTGGGGACATGCACGTTGGCTTTCCTCACGAGCTGGAGCAGCCGTTGCAGTCTTCCTTCGACTTGATATAGGGATCTGTGTCTTTCCATGGAGGCTTTCCCACGAGGATTTCCCACAGGGGTATCACACATGCCACTGTGGTGTGAGTTGATCCTCGGAGGCAACTCGAGGCAGTGCAGGGAAATCAGGTTCTTCTGGAGTGGACTGAGACATTTTGTGCACGTTGGGAATGGTGGCACGACCGCTGGAGTTCCTCTTGACTTTCCTGTGGAGAGCGCATCCTCCGAGATGTGACAGGAAAGCCGGGAAACGTTTCCCAACGAAGCAGGGAAAGAAATCCTCTTCTCGAGCTATGAGGCGGAAACGGGGCTCCTCTTGATGTTGGCGGGACCATCGGTGTCCCTCTCGAGTGGAGACGGGTTTGTCGGGGAACTTCTTGATTGCAGCAAGGATGTGAAGGGCCCTTTCGAAGTTCAAGAGGGAAGTTGTGATTTGCCTCGAGACGCCTCAGTGGAAAAGGGCCTCATCTCGCCTGCAGGGGAGAAACTCCTGGATTTTCTCGAGTTGCGGCGGGACCTTTTCGAGTTACCACAGGGACCTTTGGGGCCCTCCCTTGTGGCCTCAGGAAAGGCCAGTCTCCATGCGACTTGCGAGGGGCCTGTCGGGATTCCTCTGCAGTCGGTGCCTGGCCCTAAGACCTCGTGTGGGGTCTATGACGGAACTTGAGGATTCCTCTCCAGTGCTGACATGGAGCTTTGAGTACGTCTGCAGGCTCCACAGGGGAGTCAGTCCTAGTCTTGTGTGTGGATATGCACGTCAGTTTTCCTCACGAGCTTGAGCAGCCGTGGCTGGCTTCCCTTGGCCTTGATACAGGGATCTGTGGCATTCCATGGAGGCTATCCACGAGGTTTTCCCACAGGGCTGTCACAAGTGCCACTGTGGTGTGAGTTGATCCTCGGATGCAAGTCGAGGCAGTGCAGGGAAATCAGGTTCTTCTGGAGTGGACTGAGATATTTTGTGCACGTTGGGAATGGTGGCACGACCCCTGGATTTCCTCTCGACTTTCCTGTGGAGAGCGCCTCATCCTAGATGCGACAGGAAAGCCGGGAATCCTTTCCCGACGAAGCAGGGAAATGAACCCTCATCTCGAGCTATGAGGAGGAAACGGGGCTCCTCTTGATGTGGGTGGGACCCTCGGTGTTCCTCTCGAGTGGAAACGGGTATGTCGGGAAACTTCTTGAGTTGCAGCAAGTGTGTGAGGGACCCTTTCGAAGTTCAAGAGGGAAGGTGTGATTTCCTCGAGATGCCTCAGCGGAAAATGTCCTCATCTCGCCTGGATGGGAGAACCTCCTGGATTTTCTCGAGTTGCAGCGGGACCTTCTCGAGTTACCACGGGGACCTCTGGGACCCTCCCTTGTGACCTCAGGAAAGGCCAGTCTGCAGGTGAGTAGCGAGGGGCCTGTTGGGATTCTTCTGCAGTCGATGCCGGGCCTAACACCTCGTGTGGACTCTATGCCGAAACCTGAGGATTCCTCTCCAGTGCTGACATGGATCTTGGGGTACTTATGCAGGCTCCACAGGGGAGTCAGTCCTCGTCTCGAGTGGGGAAATGCACGTTGGCTTTCCTCACGATTTGGAGCAGCCGTGGCAGGCTTCCCGTGGCCTTGATACAGGGATCTGTGTCATTCAATGGATTTTTTCTCACGAGGTTTTCCCACAGGGCTGTCAAACGTGCCACTGTGGTATGAGTCGATCCTCGGCGTGCAAGTCGAGGCAGTGCAGGGAAATCAGGTTCTTCTGGAGTGGACTGAGGCATTTTATGCACGTTGGGAATGGTGGCACGATCCCTGGAGTTCCTCTCGACTTTCCGTGGAGAGCGCCTCCTCCGAGATGCGACAGGAAAGCCGGGAATCCTTTCCCGACGAAGCAGGGAAATAAATCCTCTTCTCGACCTATGAGGCGTAAACGGGGCTCCTCTTGATGTGGGCGGCCCCTTGGTGTTCCACTTGAGTGGAGAGGGTATGTCCGGGAACTTCTTGAGTTGCAGCATGGTGTGAAGGACCCTTTCGAAGTTCAAGAGGGAAGTTGTGATTTGTCTCGAGACACCTCAGCGGAAAAGGGCCTCATCTCGCCTGGAGGGGAGAACCTCCTGGATTTTTTCGAGTAGCGGCGGGACCTTCTCGAGTTATGACGGATCCTCTAGGAACCTCCCTTGTGGCCTCAGGAACGGCCAATCTCTATGCGAGTTGAGAGGGGCCTGTTACGATTCCTCTGCAGTCTGTGCCTGTGCCTAAGACCTCGTGTGGAGTCTATGACGTAACCTGGGGATTCGTCTCCATTCCTGACATGGATCTTGTGGTATTACTGGAGGCTCCAAAGGGGAGTCAGCCCTCGTCTCGAGTGGGGACATGCAAGTCCGCTTTTCTCCCGAGTTGGAACAGCCGTGACAGGCTTCCCGTGCCTTGATACAGTGATGTGTGGCATTCCATGGAGACTTTACCACGAGGTTTTCCCATTGGGCTGTCACCCGTGCCACTATGTTGTGTATTGATCCTCGGTGTGCATGTCGAGGCAGTGCAGGAAAATCAGGTTCTTCTGGAGTGGACTGAGACATTTTGTGCACATTGGGAATTGTGGCACAACCCCTGGATTTCCTCGAGACTTTCCTGTGGAGAGCGCCTCCTCAGAGATGCGTCAGGATTGCCGGGAATCCTTTCCCGACGAAGCAGGGAAAGGAACCGTCATCTCGAGCAATGAGGCGGAAACTGGGCTCCTCTTGATGTGGGCGGGACACTCGGTTTTCCTCTCTAGTGGAGGCGGGTATGTCCGGGAACTTCTTGAGTTGCAGAAAGTGTGTGAAGGACCCTTTCGAAGTTCAAGAGGGAAGGTGTGACTTGCCTCGAGACGCCTCAGCGGAAAAGGGCCTCATCTCGCCTGGAAGGAGAACCTCCTGGATTTTTTCGAGTTGCGGAGGAACCTTCTCGATTTATGACGGGGACCTCTGGGACCCTCCCTTGTGGCCTCAGCAAAGGCCAGTCTCCTTGTGAGTTGTGAGGGGACTGTCGGGATTCCTCTGAAGTAGGTGCCCGGCCTAAGACCTCGTGTGGAGTCTATGACGGAACCTGAGGATTCGTCTCCAGTGCTTACATGGATATTGGGGTATTTCTGGAGGCTCCACAGGGGATTCAGTCCTCGTCTCGAGTGGGGACATGCAAGTCCGCTTTTCTCCCGAGGAGGAACAGCCGTGGCAGGCTTCCCGTCACCTTGATAAAGTGATCTGTGGCATTCCATGGAGAATTTACCCCGAGGATTTCCCACAGGGCTGTCACACGTGCCTCTGTGGTGTGAGTCGATCCTCGGTGTGGAAGTCGAGGCAGTGCAGGGAAATCAGGTTACTCTGGAGTGGACTGAGACATTTTGTACACTTTGGGAATGGTGGCACCCCTGGAGTTTTTCTCGACTTTTCTTTGGAGAGTGCCTTCTCCAAGATGCGACAGGAAAGCCGGGAATCTTTTCCCAATGAAGCAGGGAAAGGAACCCTCATCTCCATCTATGAGGCGGAAACGGGGCTCCTCTTGATGTGGGCGTGACCCTTGTTGTCCCTCTCGAGTGGAGGCGGGTATGTTGGTGAACTTCTTGAGTTGCAG
>NW_024073764.1:0-3733 GCF_014754425.2 Oryx dammah
GGGAATCATTTCCCGAAGTAGCAGGGAAATGAACCCTCATCTCGAGCTATGAGGAGGAAACGGGACTCCTCTTGATGTGGGCGAGACCCTGGGTGTTCTTGTCTAGTGGAGGCGGGTATGTCGGCGAAATTCTTGAGTTGCAGCAAGGTTGTGAAAGACCCTTTGGCAGTTCAAGAGGGAAGGGGTGATTTGCCTCGAGACGCCTCAGCGGAAAAGGGCCTCATCTCGACTGGATGGCAGAACCTCTTGGATATACTTGAGTTGCGCCGGCACCTTCTCGAGTTACGACAGGGACCTCTGGGACCCTCCCTTGTGTCCTCAAGAAAGGCCAGGCTCCATGCGAGTTGCGAGGGACCTGTTGGGATTCCTCTGCAGTCGGTGCCGGGGCCTAAGACCTCGTGTGGTGTCTATGACAGAACCTGAGGATTCCTCTCCAGTGCTGACATGGATATTGGGGTATTTCTGGAGGCTCCACAGGGGAGTTAATCCTCGTCATGAGTGGGGAAATGCATGTCCGCTTTCCTCACGAGCTGGAGCAGCCATGGCAGGCTTCCCGGCGCCTTGATACAGGGATCTGTGGCATTCGTTGGACGCTTTTCCACGAGGCTTACCGACAGGGCCCTCACACGTGCCACTGTGGTGTGAATCGATCTTCGGCGTGCATGTCGAGGAAGTGCAGGGAAATCAGGTTCTTCTGGAGTGGACTGAGACATTTTGTGCACATTGGGAATTGTGGCACGACCCCTGGAGTTCCTCTCGACTTTCCTGTGGAGAGCGCATCCTCCGAGATGCGACAGGAAAGCCGGGAATCCTTTCCCGACGAAGCAGGGAAAGGAACCCTCATCCCGAGGTATGAGGAGGAAACGGTGCTCCTCTTGATGTGGGAGGGACGCTCGGTGTTCCTGTCGAGTGGAGCGGGTATGTCGGGGAACTTCTTGAGTTGCAGCAAGGGTGTGAAGGACCCTTTCGAAGTTCAAGAGGGAAGGGGTGATTTGCCTCGAGACGCCTCAGCGGAAAAGGGCCTCATCTCGCCTGGAGGGGAGAACTTCTTGGATATTCTTGAGTTGCGCCGGGACCTTCTCGAGTTACGACGGGGACCTCTGGGACCCTCCCTTGTGTCCTCAAGAAAGGCCAGGCTCCATGCGAGTTGCCAGGGACCTGTCGGGATTCCTCTGCAGTAGATGCCCGGCCCTAAGACGTCGTATGGAATCTATGACGGAACCTGAGGATTCCTCTCCTGTGCTGACATGGATCTTGGGGTACTTCTGGAGGATCCACAGGGGAGTCAGTCCTCGTCTCGAGTTTGGATATGCACGTCCGCTTTCCTCAAGAGCTTTAGCAGCCGTGGCAGGCTTCCCGGAGCCTTGATACAGGGATCTGTGGCATTCTTTGGAGGCTTTCCCACGAGGCTTTCGTACAGGGCTGTCACACGTGCCACTGTGGTGTGAGTGTATACTCGGCGGGCATGTCGAGGAAGTGCAGGGAAATCAGGTTCTTCTGGAGTGGACTGAGACATTTTGTGCACATTGGGAATGGTGGCACGACCCCTGGAGTTCCTCTCGACTTTCCTGTGGAGAGCGCCTCCTCCGAGATGCGACAGGAAACCCGGGAATCCTTTCCCGACGAAGCAGGGAAAGGAACCCTCATCTCGAGCTATGAGGAGGAAACGGGGCTCGCCTTCATGTGGGCGGAATCCTCGGTGTTCCTCTCGAGTGTATGTGGGTATGTCGGGGAACTTCTTGAGTTGCAGCAAGGGTGTGAAAGACCCTTTCGAAGTTCAAGAGGGAAGGGATGATTTGCCTCGAGACGCCTCAGCGAAAAGGGCCTCATCTCGCCTGGAGGGGAGAACTTCCTGGATATTCTCAAGTTGCGACGGGACCTTCTCGAGTTACGACCGGGACCTCTGGGACCCTCCCTTGTGGCTTCAGGAAAGCCCAGTCTCCATGAGAGTTGCCAGGGTCCTGTCGGGACCCCTCTCCAGTCGGTGCCGGGCCTAAGACCTCGTGTGGAGTCTATGATGGAACCTGAGGATTCCTCTCCAGTGCTGACATGGATCTTGGGTTACTTCTGGAGGCTTCACAGGGGAGTCAGTCCTCGTCTCGAGTGGGGACATGCACGTGCGCTTTCCTCACCACCTGGAGCAGCCCTGGCATTCTTCCCCGCGCCTTGATACAGGGATCTGTGGCATTCTTTGGCGGCTTTGCCACGAGGCTTTCCGACAGGGCTGTCACACGTGCCACTGTGGTGTGATTCGATCCTCGGCGTGCATGTCGAGGAAGTGCAGGGAAATCAAGTTCTTCTGGAGTGGACTGAGACATTTTGTGCACATTGGGAATGGTGGCAGGACCCCTGGATTTCCTCTCGACTTTCCTGTGGAGAGCGCCTCCTCCGAGATGCGACAGGAAACCCGGGAATCCTTTCCCGACGAAGCAGCTAAAGGAACCTTCATCGAGAGCTATGAGAAGGAAACGAGGCTCCTCTTGAGGTGGGCGGGACACTCGGTGTTCCTCTCGAGAGGAGGCGGGTATGTCGGAGAACTTCTTGAGTTGCAGCAAGGGTGTGAGGACCCTATCGAAGTTCAAGAGGGAAGGGGTGATTTGCCTCGAGGCGCCTCAGGGGAAAATTGCCTCATCTCGCCTGGATGGGAGAACCTCCTGGATTTTCTGGAGTTGTGGTTGGACATTCTCGAGTTACGAGGGGGACCTCTGGGACCCCTCCTTTTGGCCTCAGGCAAGGTCAGTCTCCATGCGAGTTGAGAGGGGCCTGACGGGTTTCCTCTACATTTTGTGCCGGGGACTAAGTCCTCGTGTGGAGTCTATGACGGGTCCTGAGGATTCCCCTCCAGTGCTGACATGAATCTTGGGGTACTTCTGGAGGCTCCACAGAGTAGTCAGTCCTCGTCTCGAGTGGGGGCATGCACGTCCGCTTTCCTCACCACCTGGAGCAGCCCTGGCAGGCTTCCCGTCGCCTTGATACAGGGATCTCTCGCATTCTTTGGAGGTTTTCCCATGAGGCTTTCCGACTGGGCTGTCACACGTGCCACTGCGGAGTGAGTCGATCCTAGGCGTGCATGTCGAGAAAGTGCAGGGAATCAGGTTCTTCTGGAGTGGACTGAGACATTTTGTGCACATTGGGAATGGAGGCACGATCCCTGGAGTTCCTCCAGACTCTCTTGTGGAGAGCGCCTCCTCCGAGCTGTGACAGGAAAGCAGAGAATCCTTTTCCGATGAAGCAGGGAAAGGAACCCTCATCTCGAGCTATGAGGAGAAAACGGGTCTCCTCTTGATGTTGTCGGGACTCTTGGTGTACCTCTCGAGTGGAGGCGGGTATTTCGGGGAACTTCTTGAGTTGCAGCAAGGGTGTAAACGACCCTTTCGAAGTTCAAGAGGGAAGGGGTGATTTGCCTCGAGATGCCTCAGCAGAAAAGGGCCTCATCTCGCCTGGAGGGTAGAACCTCCTGGATTTTCTCGAGTTGCGGCGGGACCTTCTCGAGTTACGACGGGGACTTCTGGGACCCTCCCTTGTGGCCTCAGGAAAGGCCAGTCTCCATGCGAGGTGGGAGGGGCCTGTCGCGGTTCCTCTGCAATCGTTGCTGGGGCCTAAGACCTCGTGTGGAGTCTATGTCGGAACCTGAGGTTTCCTCTCCTGTGGTGACATGGATCTTGGGGTACATTGGAGGCTCCACAGGGGAGTCAGTCCTCGTCTCGAGTGGGGACATGCACGTCCGCTTTCC
>NW_024073765.1:0-3733 GCF_014754425.2 Oryx dammah
CCCAACTACCGAAGCCCATGGGACCCAACTACCGAAGCCCATGGGACCCAACTACCAAAGCCCATGTGTCCTAGGGACCATGCTCCACACAAGAGAAGCCACTTCAATGAGAAACCTGAGCACTGTGTCAAGAGAGTAGCTCCCACTCATTGCAACTAGAGACAGCCTGGACCCAGCAGTGAAGACCCAGCTCAGCCAAAGATAACAACTAAATAAATAAAAAATTTTAAAATGCTGCTGTATAACAGGATTCGGTAACTCTTTTCTAAATAAACCTTCAAATACACAAATGTACTAACCAGTGAATGAAAGTTCTTTCTCACCATGATTTTTATTGTTAATTTTTCCCAACACCTTCTTAATTTGATGGCCTTAAATATTATTCCCTTCTTCACCTTCATCTATTTATACTAGGTAGGGTTGCCAAGTATAACCAATACAGACAGAGGACACCCAGTTAAAATGGAATTTCATATGGACAATTTTTAATGCAGAGTTAAGTATGTCCCACATGAATTTGTTGTTTATCTGTATATTTAACTGAGAGTCCCATGTTTTTACTGGCAAACCTAATACACGCCTGACTGTTTAAGTCTATTTTTAGGCTACAGGTCTTCCCATCGACGTCCCATCTCTGATCACCCCCTATCCCATGCACCCCTGGCCCTTGCAACATGGATCATCCTGGTGGGCTGGAATGTCAGCTGGAATGGCTCTTGTTTTAATGAAAGGAGAAGCAGGGCTTCTTCCCCTGCCTAAAAGTGAGCAGTCTCCAAAAACTTCCTAAAGAAAACAGGGACTGCCAGGAGAAGCGAGCCGTCCCTCTGGAACACTTGCCTCTTTTGTCTAAATCAAAGAAAAGAGCCATTCAGAAACCAAACTGATTAAAACTGAGGGAAATTGCCAGACCATTGATAACTGCAGCAAAAGGGCAGTGGTCAGTCCAAGGGATCGCCACTTCAGAGGGAGTTGTGTGCCAACAGCCAATCAAGCGCATTAGCAAGAAGCAACCTTTTAGTGACCCGCAGTTCCCCCCTTAGGGAGCATTTCACACAAGCCTTTAAAGCCAGGCCAAAGCATTTTCCGCACCATATTTACCTTCAATTCCCCAACCTAGGGGAACTGAAAATCATTCAGTCTCTAAATGTCTTTCACATGCTTAAGAGATGAATGAGACTGGCGTCCACCAGCACAGCTCTCTCCATTCACCAGCCTTTGAAATATGGCCAGTGGGCAAGACCTAGTGCTCTGCACACCCCAGTGGGACTCTGCTTACCCACCGTCCTGCAGCCCCATTAGACAGCTCGGAAATGCTGCTTCTGTGCAACCCCATGAAAACCTGAGCGCTTGTCTGGTTTGTGTTTTTGCTCCTACATCCTCTCACATGGAGTTTTGACAAAGACAAATCTCCCCTCAGTTTTAAAGGGAGTCTGTATTTGTAAATTCGGTGGAAGAATTTTGACCTGGAACCTGGGAGACTGGGAGTGGTCCTGGCTCAGCCATAGACATGCTGAATGGTTTCTGGAAAGCTGGAGAATATTTGTAGACTGCAACTTTCTCATTGAGAAAATAACAAAATTGGATGTGGTCCATGGGTCAAAACTATGCTAATGGCTACGATACCTGGAAACGCCAAAGAAAAAGTACTATATAGACATAAAATTTAATAAATATATAAACATAATTTTAAATAATAGGCTTAAAATAATGCTTTCTAAATATTTTCTTCTTTGAAATTTCCATATGTATGCTATATATGTCAGTTCAGTTCAGTTCAGTTCAGTCGCTCAGTCTTGTCCGACTCTTTGCGACCCCATGAATCGCAGCACGCCAGGCCTCCCTGTCCATCACCATCTCCCGGAGTTCACTCAGACTCATGTCCATTGAGTCGGTGATGCCACCTAGCCATCTCATCCTCGGTTGACCCCTTCTCCTCCTGCCTTATATAACTATAAGTATATGTGCATATAAAATATACATATATTTATATGTGCAATTTATGAACATGTGTATTTAAATGTATGTGTATACATGTGTATATACATATGTGTATACATGGTTACATATATGCATTATATATTCAGTTCACTTCAGTCACTCAGTCGTGTCCGACTCTTTGCAACCCCATGAATCACAGCACGCCAGGCCTCCCTGTCCATCACCAACTCCCAGAGTTCACTCAGACTCACGTCCATTGAGTCAGTGATGCCATCCAGCCATCTCATCCTCTGTCGTCCCCTTCTCCTCCTGCTCCCAATCCCTCCCAGCATCAGAGTCTTTTCCAATGAGTCAACTCTTCGCATGAGGTGGCCAAAGTCCTGGAGTTTCAGCTTTAGCATCATTCCTTCCAAAGAAATCCCAGGGCTGATCTCCTTCAGAAAGGACTGGTTGGATCTCCTTGCAGTCCAAGGGACTCTCTAGAGTCTTCTCCAACACCACAATTAAAAAACATCAATTTTTCGGCACTCAGCCTTCTTCACAGTCCAACTCTCACATCCATACATGACCACAGGAAAAACCATAGCCTTGACTAGACAGACCTCAGTCAGCAAAGTAATGTCTCTGCTTTTGAATATGCTATCTAGGTTGGTCATAACTTTTCTCCCAAGGAGTAAGTGTCTTTTAATTTCATGGCTGCAATCACCATCTGCAGTGATTTTGGAGCCCAAAAAAATAAAGTCTGACACTGTTTCCACTGTTTCCCCATCTATTTCCCATGAAGTGATGGGACCGGATGCCATGATCTTCATTTTCTGAATGTTGAGCTTTAAGCCAACTTTTTCACTCTCCACTTTCCCTTTCATCAAGAGGCTTTTTAGTTCCTTTTCACTTTCTGCCATTATATATATATAATATATATATATTCCATTATATATATATAATATATATAATTCCAAAGGGGTCCAGAATATGTACAGATAACATTTATGTGTCTGGGATCAGCAAGTTGTATTGTAAATAAGCTCTCTGGGTGATTCTACATATTAGACAGTTCTAGAAATCAGTAAGCTCTCTGGGTGATTCTGCAGATTAGACAGGTCTAGAAATCACTAGAAAAAAAGGTTGTCAGTCTTGTCCTGGTTAGCATTTCCCTTCATGGTAGGAACGTTGAGTGTTGTTTCTTTCTACCTATGCTCAGGAGCCTAGAGGCTGGACGTGGACGGGAAGGAGTGAATCAGGGTCTCTGAGGATGTCTAAACAGTCAACGAGGTCCATACTAAGAAGGGAGGAGGAGGTGCCCTTTGTCCTCCAGCCAGGAAATCCACCTCTCTTGCTAGGAAGGAACTTCCTTAGAGTAGAAGGAAGAGTGAATACCCCAGCTGCCTCTGGGGGCAGGCTGGAGTCAGTTCAGTGCTTTCCATAAGCCCTGCCCTGCCCTGTGGCACAGGAGGCTTTGTTTGAAGGACTGCCTTATTATTTGAATTGGGCCTTGAAGGCCAGTTCTGCACTGCAGATCTCCCACCATTTAGGAATTCTGTATAAGAAGGGACCCATTGGGGGGTGGGGGGTTAAGATGCTGACAGTCTCTGAATTCTAGGTGGTAAAAGAATCAGATATGACCAAGTGACTAAACCACCACATTCTTCTCATAGCTTGAAATGAACTCACCGGTGGTAGTGAAGACAAGTTTCTTTTGTAATTTTTTGAAGATTAGATAGATAGATAGATGATAGACCCAAACATCTTTATCACAGCTCTTCTCCTAGGGAAGGCACAGGACAGGAGGTGTGGG